>NW_028227266.1:41525100-41782600 GCF_978045245.1 Mus caroli | reverse complement strand
GTGAAGGATTGGAAAGATATCTCGGTGGACAAGAATACTTTCTGCCCCCCCCCCTTTTTTTTTGGTTCTTCAAGACAAAGTCTCTCTGTGTAGCTGTCTTAGAACTCACTATGTAGACCAGGCTGCTCCCGAACTTACAGAGATCTGCCTGCCTTTGTCTCCAGGGCACTGGGATTAAAGCTGCATTCCCCCACCATCCGAGCTCACTTCCTGCCCTTGTAGAGAGCCTGAGTTCCCTTCCCAGAATGCATACCAGATGTGCTATTGCCTGTGTACACGGGTGCCTGTAGTTCAAACTTCTGAGGACCAATGCCCTCTCCTTGCCTCCACAGACACCTGCACTCGTATGCACATCCTCATACACATACACATGTAATTTAAAGAGAAAGTGGGGTAGTAGTGCACACCATTAATCCCAGCACTTGGGAGGCAGAGTTAGGTGGATCTCTGAGTTAGAGGCCAGGCTTGTCTATGTAGCAAGTTTCAGAGCAGTGGAGGCTACACAGAGAGACCTTGAATCAAAATAACAAAACACAAAAAATAAAATATTAAAAAATAAGGTAGAGAGTGACTGAGAAAGACATCTGAAGGCAACCTACACACACATACTCACACATACATATACATACACACATGTACACACACATATACATACATATACACACATACATAAACATACATACACATATACACACGTACTCACACATACACACATACATACACATAAAAACACATACACACATAAACACACATACACATACATACACATGTACACACGCTTATATACACACATATATACATATGCACTTACATACATATACACATACATACATGCACACACACATATACACATATGTATATACATATGTATACACAAATACACACACATGAGGATGTACATACCCATCAATGTCTGTGTGTCTGTAAAAACCCACCCACATACACATAAACCCACAACATTAATAAAAACAAGTAATATTCTAAGTTGGAATGTGGTACATCCCAAGGGACACCCATCCCCCCAGAGCTTGTAGCAGGTGGTGGGGGCAGGAAGAAGTGGGGTGGGAGACTCGGAAGATGCCACCCAAGTGCAACAGATAAGCCTGTTTGGATCTTGATCTAAACGAGCCAACTGTCAAAAGCCTCCGCTGACTCTACTGAGGGAATCTAAAGATGCTCTGCGAATTTCATAACCTTGGGAGCCCAGTGCTCATTTTGTTGGGTGGTAATGGTATTGTAATTAGGTTCAAGGAAGACAAGCCCTCATCTGTCAGAGATGCACCGTGAAGTATTTACAGGTGGAGTGAAAGGATGGCGGAGATTTGCTTTAAAATCTTCAGGAGAGAAGAATCGCGTGGGAGGGAACAGAAGCAACAAGACTGGCAAAACGTTGGTGTTCTGAGGGTGGGTGATGGGCACACGGGCCTCCTGATACCAGCGCCTGGGTTTTCCTGCTAGAAAGCAGAAAAGGAATAAATATAAGGGACTTTGAAAAGTTCCCTAGAGTGTTGAGGTTGTGGGTCATGGTGTCACTAAATGTAGCTCTGGAACACTTAATAGGATGATAGGTCAGTAAATGATGAGGCCATGTGGGCCCAGCTTGCTCCAGACAGACTGTGAACTGGGGACTCAGATGGAACTGGGCAACCCATGTTGGCCAACTGCTTCCTGTGGCCTCATAGCTGTCAAATGGGACTGTTGCAGTTGCCTTCTGTAGGGTTGATACAGGCATTAAGTAAAACTCTGTAGGGGTTGGGAAGCTGGCCCAAGGGGGTAAGGACACTCACTCTGGAAGCAAGAGAACCTGGGTTCGAATCCCCAGTACTTGCACAGAAAGCATGGCTGTGAGTGGCTGAATCCCAGCATTGAAGGAAGAAGGGGTCCAGACACCGGAGGATCCTGAGAGCTTGCTGGTCAGTCAGCCTAGCTCTGTTCCAAGATAATATGGTGGAAAGAAATGGAGGAAGATACCCAACATCCTGTCTGGCTTCACATGCAGCCAAACACTCACATGCACATACCACGTGCATTACACACACACACACACACACACACACACACACACACATCTCTAAAGCACTTTCTCATTCCCGGTACCATTGGAGGCAAAGTGATGCAGACTGGGCTAAGCACTATCATGACTGGGTTCTAGAACCCTCTCATGGGGAGGGGAGGAGGGGGGGAATCAGTGTTTGGCAACTAGACAGTCGAGTTGTGATTATGTGTTACAGACCCCTCAGCTTGATGGCGTGCGAGCACGTGCTCGTGATTTGGCTGTGCAGATGGGAATTTGGACTCCAAAAGAGGCTAGGCATGGTCTTCCCACGAATATCCAGGGAGGGCTAAGTGAATCAGGAGATCATCAGAGGAGAGGTGTAGTCACGTGGACCGTGGAAAAACTCATGTACTTGGTGAGCCGAGGATGGAGCGGGAAGATGCAACCAAAGGCGGGGCAGCACCAAACAATTGTAAACAAGGGGCTGAGGTAGCATGGTCAACAAGAGGGGAGGGGCTGAAGGCTGGTGGTAAGCAAACAAAACGATGTACAACAGGCCCAGAACTGAGAAGCCCGAGCCCTGAGTGGGGCTGGCCGGCTCACAGGGCTCGGCTGCTCCCCGCCTTCCGTCTCTCTCTCACTGGCACCAAGCTCTTGCTTTATGGATGAACTGACTAGGACTCTGGAGACCCTTTCTCTCTAAAGAAGCTCCGGAACTCAGCTTGCATGGGGCAGGGAAGTGGTCAGAGCATATGCAAATGGGATTCCCAGTTCCCAGAGTCCAGGAGGCAGGCTTGAGAGGGCAGGGTGTCTCCCTTGGCTCTCTGGCAGAAAACCTCGAGGCACAAGGGACAAGAGGCTGCTAATTCAATTCTGTCTCCCTCGCTGATTTAATCAAACCCTGTACTGGGTGGAGGGAGATGGGGGTTCCTCCTATACATGGTATATTGCACGGTCACATGGGGAACTGTTAATTCTGCCTGTGTCACATTAACACCAGTAAAACACCCGACAGCTCCCACTTTCCCAAAGTCAGCACTGATTACCTCTGGAGCCCTGCACCAAGTCAGAGGAGCCTTCCATCCTGTGAGGTTGTCTGCAGCATGGGGGCTCAGAGCCAGTAAAGGCATATCCTCCCCACAGAAAGTTAGGGAGCCCTGCGCTGGGGAGGGGCTTCTCTTGCTTCTCCCAACTCAGAGGCGCCCTCCTCTCACAGTCTGCCTCTCTGAGGAGAGGATGCTTTCCCTCAGGCCTAGGCTTCTTGCTGGGAACTGGATCTGTGAAGGTTGACAGGGAACTTCATGTAGGTACTTCAGACAGCCTTGGGTCAACCAGAGAGGTGGGGCTGAGGCCTCACTGCAAACCAGGAAGGCAGGATCTAGAAGCTGAAGGGTCTGGGGCTTCCAGGCCTGAAATAAGACAAGTTCCCATGTTGCCTCCTGCTCTTCAGGGCATCCCGTGAGCCTCTAGTTGAAGTGCATTCTGGGAGGCTCAGTACTTCCCTCAGTCTGGCCTGATACTACCTCTTACCACATTTGGTTTTTCCCTCTTAGAACCCTGCATCCAACCAGGTGAAGGTGAGCACTCCAAAATCGAAGAGCTGTATTGGGGTGTCAGGGGGGGCACCACCCCAACAACCACAGCTTTTCTTTGAACTTGCTTTCTTGTCTAAGGAGAAAACAAACAGTAAAGTTGGTATCTTTGTTGTATGTTGCTTATGGGTGACAGTACCTAGCCTTCCCTCTTCTCAGCATCTTTGAGATAGTTCCTGTATCTGAGCTCACCAGAACACCGGGACCAGTGAGCCTGGCCTGAGAACAGGGACCACACCTGCATGCCTTCCTCCTGGTCTTGCCATGCTCCTGGTGGAACTTGCTCTATGGGAACATCTTCATAAACAGCTACCAACGTTGCCCAGGGCTGGTGCAATTAAAAACAAAAACCAAACCAGACCTTGCACTGGGGGCTAGAAACAAGTTCTATCATGATCCCAGGGTCTTCAATCTAAGCGCCCACAGGGCCACACCTGCTCTGAAGCCCAGGGCGGAGCTCCCCTCCCCCACACACCATATCCACACTGTTCTGGTATTCACATATATTAGGGGTTGAGACCTTTTGGGGCCTCTCTAGGAGCTAACTGTAGCATCAAGGACAGTGTCAGGAAAGCTAATGAAGCAAAAGCCACATGTCCCAAAATACTAAAAATAGAGCTGTCATCTGATCCAGCCCTCCACTTCAGGTTATATATCTGAAGGGAAGGAGAAATGAACCCAGCGTGCTAAAGGGATCTCCGAGCAGTTATGTTTACTGTGATATTGCTCACAGGAGCTAAAACATGGAATCACCTGCGTGCCCATCAGCACCTGAACCAACAAGGGAAACATGGTTACATGCATGTAGATGAGTCTTGTCCGGCCAGTTTGAGGGTATCCTTAGATACACAGTGAGTCCAAAGCCAGCCCTGTGTCAAGAAATAGAGGAAAAGAAAAGGTTGAAAGGCTAAGTCATGCGGCTCAGTTGCTAGAATGTTTGTGTAGCATCCATGAAGCTCTGGGTTCCATCTCCAGTATCACATAGCTGGGCGTGGTGGTGTCCACCTGCAATCCCACTGCTTGGGATGTAGATGCAGGAGGACCAGGAATTTAAGGTCATCTTAGCCTATATAGCAAATGTGAGACCATCTTGGGATATAAGAGACTCTTATAAAAAAGAAAAAAGAAAAAAAAAAAAAACGAGTGGCCTGGGACCCCGTCCTCCATCCCTCGTCTGCCCTAGCCAGCCTAGCAAGGGCGCTGGAGTCAGCTGTTGACCTCCTGTAATTGACTGGAGAACAGCACGGACCCTGGTTTCACCTAGGAGGAACTGGCTGAGGGGAGGCTTCAGTCCAGGGCATAGTGTGAGGACCACTCTAGCTACATCATCCTCTTCATTTTGCTCCCCCCTCCCACTCCTCCCCCCAAAAATCTACTTCTGCAAGTTCACACTGGCAATGCTGCCATGGCCCAAGTACCTCTCATACTCCCTGTGGAGGTAGCTGTCAGTCATCTGACAGTAATCAGATGCCTTGCTTCCCAGTCACTCCTCGATGTTGACCCAAAACAGCAGCCTGCAGCCTGATAATTCCCAGAGTGCCAAGCTTGGCTCAGAAGAAAGATTCCTATTTAAAGAAGAAAAAAAATAAATCTGTCCACATCTGGTGTGTTCAAGTAAGCCTGTGTTAGCCTTCTGCTGTGGTAACATATGCCTGAGATAAATCAACTAACAAGAGAACAGGCTGATTTGGGTTCACAGTTTTGGGAGCTTTGGTCTGGTTTGGCCCATTGCTTTGAACTGTGTTGAGGCAGCGTATCATGGTGTGAGCATGTGCCGGAAGAGGCCAGAGTCAGCTGTAGAGCTCATGTGGTTTGCTAGAGATTCCTGGGGATCCCTGGACACACCCAGGAAGGACTGGCTGGGGAGAGGAACTTCCTTCTGGGTTAAAGCAAAATCAGAAGAGGCTGGAGAGAGGAGTTGCTGTTTAGGAAGTACTTCCTGCTCTTCCAGATGACCTGAGCTGGGTTCCCAGCACCCATGGTAACAACCACCTGTAACTGCAACTCCAGGGGATCTTGCATCCCCCATTCTGGCCTTAGCAAACACACACACACACACACACACACACACCTTAATTACTTCTGACTCATTGAATACACCAGTTGTGTGTGCTTGGCATGGCTCCTCCGTGATTCCTTGGCAGCACAGAGCTTTAGAGGCTTTCCGTGGAGCTCCCTCCAGTCAGGAAATGGACTTTCCCCTCCCTTGTCTCACGGTTCTCATCCCCTCCCGCTACTGACACCCCTAGTGCTCTCTTCCCCAAATACATCTCCTGAAGCTGAGGGTTGCATTTGGAAGACCCTAGGCCCTGACAGCTGCCCTATTGAATTTCTCTACAGACTTATAAATAAACTCAAGGACTATTTCAATGCAGTTTACAGGCTGAGGTTAGGAGCTGAATCCGGGGATACTAGGATTGTAGAATCTCTGGGCATTACACACACACACACAAACACACACACACACACAGATACACATACACGTGTGTGTATGTGTATCTGTGTGTGTGTGTGCGTGCATTTATATATGAGTATTTAGATATGTGGGTAGATGGTTGAATAGTCAGGTAAACAAGACCTGGAATTGGAATACATATCTGGGTCATTCATTTGCTCTTTATTTTTTAAGACACAACAGCTTTGCCAAGCATTGTGGTCCATTCTTTTAATTCCAGCACCTGAAAGGCAGAGGTAGGTAAAGCTCTGTGGGTTCAAGGACAGCCTTGTCTACATAGAGGATCCCAGGCCAGCTAGAGCTACATAGTGAGGCCTTGTCTCAAACACAAAACAAAACAAAACAAAACAACACAACACAACACAACAGCCAGACGAGCGAGCGTTCCTAGAGAGCTGCTGGTCAGTCTACACTGGGATCCTGGAGAGGGAGCTTCTAACACCAGCGGAAGAACACCTCAGCAACAGGCTGGCGGACTGTGGCAGTGTGGGTAATGGCGAGCAGTCGAAACACAAAAGCTTCCTTCCTCCATGTCCTTTTCTATTAACTGACAGCCACCAGCTGTGGCCCAGATTTAGGGTGGGTCTTCTCACCTCGAATGATCCAATCAAGAAAATCCCTCGGGGGGCTGGTGAGATGGCTCAGTGGGTAAGAGCACCCGACTGCTCTTCCAAAGGTCCAGAGTTCAAATCCCAGCAACCACATGGTGGCTCACAACCATCTTGTAACGAGATCTGACTTCCTCTTCTGGAGTGTCTGAAGACAGCTACAGTGTACTTACATATAATAAATAAATAAATCTTAAAAAAAAAAAAGAAAATCCCTCGGGCTGGTGAGATGGCTCAGTGGGTAAGAGCACCCGACTGCTCTTCCGAAAGTCCAGAGTTCAAATCCCAGCAACCACATGGTGGCTCACAACCATCCGTAACGAGATCTGGCGCCCTCTTCTGGAGTGTCTGAAGACAGCTACAGTGTACTTACACATAATAAATAATAAATCTTAAAAAAAAAAAAAAGAAAAGAAAAGAAAAGAAAATCCCTCACCAGTGTGCCCAGCTTAGTTGCTAAAACCTTAGCCCAGGTTTTAGTTGACAGCAGATGTAGTCATGTTGGCAGCCATGATTAGCCACCACAGATTTGCTCTCTCTCTCTCTCTCTCTCTCTGTGTGTGTGTGTCTCGTGCATGCACACACACACACAAATTGGCTTAATTTTATTTTTTAATCTATTTTTAAACTTTATTTATTCTCTCATATGTTGCATCCCCTCTCTCTGCTCCTCAAGTCCCCCCCCCCCCCACCGCAACTTACCCAGATCCCCTCCTCCTCTGTTTCCCTTCAGAAAAGAGCAGGCCTCCCAGGGATATCAACTGACAGGGCATAACAAGTTACAATAAGACCAGGCGCAGACTCTCACATTAAGGATGGGCGAGGCAACCCAGTGGAAGGAAAAGGATTCCAAAAGCAGGCAACAGAGTGAGAGACAGCTCCTCTCCCACTGTTAGGAGTCCCACAAGATCACCAAGCTACAAAACCATAGCACAGGTGCAGAGACTTAACTCAGACCCAGACAAGATCTCTGATTGTCACGTCAGTCGCTGTGAGCTCCCAAGATTCTGCTTAGTGGATTCTGTGGGCTGTGTTCTTATAGTGTTCTCCACCCCTCTGGCTCCTACAATCCTTCCTCCCTTTCTTCCATGAGATCTCTTCATATGTTCCTAGCAGTTGCTGGATGAAGCCTCTCTGATAACAATATGCTAGGCTCTGGTATAGCAGAATATCATTAGAAATCATTTCGATGACTTTTTTTTAAAACCAGTCATGTTTGTTTCTATCCTAGGTTTCTGGGCTGACCAGCTTCTGATTCCTGACCATGCTAACAGAGTCTGGCATGGGCTCCCCTTCATGGTGTGAGTCTCAAGTTGGCCACTCTCACAAGTTTTGTACCACCGTTACTCCAGCAGATCTTGAAGGCAGGACAAATTGTAAGTTGAAGGTTTTGTGGATGGTTTAATGTCCATCCCACCACTGGAAGCCTTGCCTGGGTACAGAAGATGGCTGCTTCAGGCTCTGTGTCCCCCATTATTACAAGGGTCACCCTTGAGTATTCCAGGGAGTTTCCATCACACTAGGATTCTACATCACCCCTGAAATGCCCCCCTCCAGTTCCAGTGGTCTCCCCCACACATCCCATGCCCTGATCCCTCTCATTTTAGTTTTTAAGGATTTATATATGTTTATGTGTGTGTATTCATGAGTGTGCACTGAAGGCATGCAGAAATGCCTGTGGAACCCAGAAGAGGGTGTCACATACCCTCACACTGGAGTTATAGGTGCAAGAGCAGTGACAGCCCGTAACTGTTGAACCATCTTCCCAGCCCCTTTTATCTTAAAAAAAAATCACTTTTATTTTATTCTGGCATGTGTGTGCACATATGTATGTATGTATGTATGTATGCATGTATGTATGTGTGTATATGGTCTGACTCACCTGTGCATATGGAGGCCAGAGGTTGAGGTTAGGTACCTTCCTCAATCATTTCTACATTTTATCATTGTTATTTGAGACAGGGTTTCTCACTGAGACTGGAATTTAATGTTTTGGGTAGAATGGCTGGCCAATGGACCCCTGGAATGCTCGTCTTCGCTCCCACAGCGTGGGGTTGATAGGTGGACCACCATGCCTGACTTTCATGTGGGTGCTGGGGAGCCCAGCTCGGGTCTTCATGCTTACAAAGCATGCATTGCATCTACTGAGCCTCTGCCTCAGCCTCCTGACTTGGTTTTTATTTTATTTTGAATCAACCGTGCACATTTATGGGGTAGAGTGTAATGTTTTCATCTTTATACGCATTGTATAATCAAGGCAGGGTAATTAACATACCTCTCATTTTAAACCATTTATCCTTTCTTTGTAGTGAGGCATCCACAGTCCCTTTTCTGCTCTCTGGGGATGTATTGTACGTTCTTCTTTAGCGTGCCACCCTACTGTGCGGCAGAATGCCAAGGCTTGTTCCGAGCTAGCACCACACCCATTGACCAGCTTCCCTCCACCCCGAACCCCCTAGTTCATAATTTAAAAGGTACCAAAGGGAGAATTCTTTCTCTCCTCAATGCCAACCAATATTTCCCACTTCAGATGTATTTTTGGAGATGTTTTGGCATATCTAAGCAGCAGTGGCTAGGCCCCTTCTTTTAGACAGATGGAGATAAACAATTCTCACCCTCCTTGTTCCTTTCTTTCTTCATTTAGAATTAAATCTTAGAGATCGCCGCACTTCATTGCAAGGAGATGTTGCGTTCCTTTCATATCTGTGTGGTAATCTCCGGGATAGAAGGAAATAATTTAAATAATTTAAACAGCCCTCAATTAAAAGGCATTAAGTGGTTTCTAATCTTTTGTTATTACAAATAATAATACAAAGGGGGAAACCTTGAGCAAATATCATTTCCCACGCGTATAAGATACATTTCTAGGAGCCCAAGAGTATTACAAGATCTTTCTCAGGGTATTTTGTCAAAAAAAAATATTTTTTTAAGTTATCTTACATAGCCTAGGCTGGCCTTGAACTCAATGAGCAGTGGAAGATGGCTTTGAACTCCTGATCTTTCTGCCTCCACTTACAAGTGCTAGGATTGCAAGTATGTGTCATATCTCCAGACCTGGCTTTGAACTTTAAATATTGATACATATGCCAACTGCCTGCCCCTAGAGTTGTGCCAGTTTACAGCCTGGCTGTCATGTACGGACATGCCCGCTTGCACTTACCCTTGCCTGGTCCACGGCTGAAAATGGCATCTTAGAACAATTTGAATGTGCCTTATCCCTGTGATGGCTGAGTGAAGGGCTTCTTTCATTTCCTTTTCTGTAAATGTCTGTTCATAGCTGTTTATGTGTTATTTTTTTTTTCAGATAGGGTCTCACATAACCCAAGCTGACCTCAGACTTATATAACTAAACATGCCCTTCATCTTACGATGTTCATGCTTCTATCTCCCAAGTGCTGGGGATTTAGAGGACCTAACCCGCATACCCTCCCCCCCCCCCAACACCATATCTGGTACAGGTGCAAGATGTTTGTAATATTTTCTTTCTTTTTTAGACAGGTGGGGGTAGTGCATACCTAGCAAGTGTTCTACCTCCTCCAAGCTATAACCTCCAAGCCCTGTTCATCTCTGTGATTGTTTCCTTGTTCGCAGTTATTATTCAGTTATATGACAGTTGTTGTTGCAGTTTCTAATTGTGTGCGCACATGCATGTGCGCTTGTGCGTGCGTGCATGAAATTTGTGTGCATGTGTGTTGTGTGCACACAGAGACCAGAAGACACTGAGTCCTGTTCTGTCACTCTCCCCCTTACTGCCTTGCAACATAGTCTCTCGCTGAATCTGGAGCTAGGCTGGTGGCCAACAAGCCCAAGGTATCTTTCTGTCTCAGCTCCCCTGCACCCCCCAACACCAGGGTCGAGGGTGAGTAGAGAGTGCTGGGGGTTTGAACTCAGGTCCTCATGCAAGGTCCTGTGCAGCAAGTGTTCTTCCACTGAACAATTCCCCCGGGTCCTTGTTGTTTTTAGTCAGAGTCTCATATAGCCCAGGTTAGCCTGGAATTTGTTACCTAGCCAAGGATGACCATAACTTCTGATTCTCCTGCTTCCAACTCCATGTGCTAAGATTGCAGGTGTGCACAGCCACACTTGGCTTATGCGAGGACTGAACCCAGGGGCCTCCGTCATCCCAGGCAGCCTCTCCATCACTGGCGCTGCATTCTCAGCCTTCTTGATTTGTGAGTACCTTTTTATCAAAGAAGTGAGGTTTTGGTCTATTATAGGAATGTCAGTATCTCAAACCTTTCCCTGTGAGTTAAGCCTTTTGCTTTTGTGTACAAGTGTTTATGGGCTTCCTTGAGAAGGCATCATCCTGTCTTGTAGAACCAGGTGTAGCTGTGGGACTCACTTGCCACTTAGACGTGAGCTGAAGCCTGCCTTGCTTATGCGCTCTGCTGTCTTACATAGAAGCTGGAGTCACCAGATGACACCCATGCCTTTAAGTTGACAACCCAACACAGAGGAGATGATGCTGACAGTGCCCGCATAGAAGCCTCAGCTAGTCTGCAAGCGAGGCTGTGGTAAGGGCAGAGAAACATCCCATTGTTATTTAATAGCACCAAGATTGTGAACGGTCTCCCTGATGCAACATGAACATCACATCCTGACTGATACAGTCACACAAAAGGAATTCTGTCCCAAAGGGAATTCTTTTTCAATACAAAGGCTGAACCCAGAATCTCACACACACTAAGCAAGCATTCTATAGCCGAGTGACATCTGCGGCCCTTTCATTTTTCTCCTTTCTTTTTGAGAGGAGATAATTTTATTGTCCATAATTACATTATAAAAAAAATATCTAGAGACAATAGACTGGTACGGGGTGGGAGAGAGCCATAAATGAATAGCAAGTAAGCTATAACAGCCGTCATTTAAACTTACTCTTTTTGCCTATGATAGTAGGATGACTGTTTCAAAGCTGGAGTCAGGTGTGAGGGCAGGTATTGTTCTTGGGCCAAAGCCTGCAGCAAAATTGAGGCTTTCTGTGTCTCTCGACTCCACTTCTCTGGGTAAGACTTTTGAGCCCTCAGTAAAGGTGATGTGTTTCTGCACCTCAGGCTCCACCGACACAGCTGTGGACGCATTGTCCATGCATGGATGCCCTCAGGTGGTCATATGAGGCCAAGTGTTTAGTGCATAATGAGAGTCTAATGAATCCCTTCCATTTAGTCACAAAAGCCTGAAGGCTACCCTTCCTAGGTGGAAGATGTGCCGCCCTCAGCCTCCTCTTCCTGCCTAACCTCATTGGCTTTCTTGCCATTACTTGATCCAGTTCATCATCACCCATATGGTCAAGCTTTGGCTACATAAAACCCTGTGTCAAAAGCAAGCCCCCAACTAAATGCTTCCTTGTATAAGTTGACTTGGTCATGATGTCTTAATACAGAAATAGAACAGTAACTAAGACAAGGGAGAGAGGAAGAGGAAGAGGAAGAAGAGAAGAGAAGAGCCTTTACAAATGAGTGTTTCCTCTCACCAATTAGAGGCCAGAGGTCCAGAACTGTGGCACTGGCAAGGCAGTGAAGTCTCTCAGAGTACAATGTTTACTTAATTCTTCCCAGTGTGGGTAGCTCCCAGCATCCCTTGGTACACTTGGGTGTAGCAGCAGCACCCTGGCCTTCACCTTCACATTTATATGATTCATTACTTCTCTGTGTTTGTCTGCCTCTGTCTCCTCCCTTCTTCTTATAAAGACATCAGTCACTGGATAGAGTTTACCCTAATCCAGCATGAGCTCATCATAATTACATCTGTAAAGCCGAGACGGGGACGTGAGCTTCTGGTTTGATGTAGGTTTGTGGAGAATGCTTATCCACTCATTGTGCCTGCCTCAGCAGAGCAGTGGGAGAATTAAATGAGATGCTTCTACAGTGCTTGGCTCAATGTCCAGGGTACAGGGAATGCCAGTCAATGTTGGCCATTTTGAGCACAGTAACCACAATTATTTCACTAGCAAGTGTTAGAAACCCCAATGTGTTCTCACTATGGTTGCTAAGGGAGACTGTAAACAATCACTCTCTGTACTGGAGAGATGGCTCAGAGGTTAAGACCAGTGATGCTCTTCCAGAGGTTCTAAGTTCAATTTCCAACCACCACATGGTGGCTGACAACCATCTATAATAAGGTCTGGTGCCCTCTTCTGGTGTGTAGGCATATATGCAGGCAGAACACTGCATAATAAATAAGCAAATCTTTTTTCTTTTTTTTTTTTCTTTTTCTTTTTTCTTTTTTCTTTTTTTTTTTTTTTAAATCACATCCTAGTGATATCTTGTCCCGGGTTTCTATTTAGGAAGGCTATCCCTTGGCAGATCCAGGGTTCCATTTGCCTGGCAACCTTAGTGAATAAGCAGCAGTCTATGTTCAACAATTCCATAGATGCCCCAGGGCTGACTTCCACAGAACCAAACTTCATTAGAAACCTAGCCCAGAACAGATGTTAACTCTGATGATGGAGTGTCCTGAACTGGGAGGTGGGATGGAGGGTCAGCTACAGATGAACCACCTGAGTGACAGGTGAGGAAGGAGCGATTGCCTAAAGAGGCATCAGCATACCAGAGCACCAAACACCCAAAAGGAAAAACACCAGAGATCACTGCAGGCCATGTGTCCTGCTTGCAGGATGCCTGGTACGATGTGGGAGTTCGGGAAGGGCTGCTGACATCAGGGAAGCTGGAAAGAAATGTAGGTACAAGGCTTTTTGCCACTTCCCAAGCTGGCACTGTGAAGAGAATCTGTTCAGCACAACAGATGTGCAATTGAGACTCGGGTTGTTGATCTGTTCTTTAAGGTGACAGAACGGAAGGGGGCGGGGGGGGGATCTGGGACTCACGGCCAGGTGTTTGACTGCAGAGCCTCATCTGTATTTATTTCGTCACACTGCCTTTGTCCACCTAACCCACAGCCAGAGAAGAAGGCGTCAGAACGAACACCAGTGTCAGGTGCAACAACAAAGTTCGTTTGTTGACAGAGACACAGAGGAGAGGGGACGGGGAGGAGTCATCCTGAGAATCTCCAGTTTGGACCTGGGACTGGAGGACGAGCACTTCCTGGGGCTTTTTGAGAGCTGTGTGAGTAGGTGAAATTGATGCCTAAGCCATGAGCAGTGCAGCAGCTGCGAGGCCAAGAGGGAGGGGACCTCAGGTTTGTCAGGGTTACCACCTCTCAGTAGTTCTTTAGTTACAGATGACACACCCTTTCCACCGTCTGGCTCCATTATATAATATCGCACAATTATGCCTCTTCTGTTATCCCAGCACTCGGGAAGCTGAGGCTGGAGGATCCTAGTGAGTTCCAGGTCTGAAAAGAAGGCTCATAGATAAAAATGATTGATGTGCAAGCAGCAAGACCTGACTCCACATCTTCAGTGCTCACTTTAAAAGGCGGATACAGTGACCTGTGCCTACAACCTCAGTGCTAGGAAGGCAGAGGCAGAAAGATCCTTGCAGCATGCTGGTCTAGATGAACGGATGCGCTCCAGCCTCCAAAACAAGGTGGAAAGGAAGACCCTCTGGTTTCTACACATGTGCACATAAGTGTGTGTGAGTGCGCACTAATACAGACACACACACACACACACACACACACACACACACACACACACACACACGAGAGAGGGGGGGAGGGGAGGGGAGGGGAGGGGAGTGGCTGGAGGAGACTGTTCTTCACTCTGTTGTAGAAAACTCAGCTACTAGGAACATTCTGGAGCAGCTCCTTTGGTGTCTATAGCACATGTTTCTGTTGGGTGGATTTGCAGGAGGCAAGAGTCACATGATCACCCAGGGTTTTTTTTTTTTTTTCCCAACAGCTCCCTGTTCAAACCCCTCATAAAATGCAAAATCCCACCTGTCTTGAATTTGTCTTCAGTGCTCTAAGCTTGGAAGTAAGGAGTTTGGACAAGATGATCCTCTAAGGCCCCGCCCAGAATCCCTCTGCAGGGACCTAGCCAGGGGTTCTCTTGGCTTCAGCTCCCACCAACATCACTGTTTGTCCATGAAAACGTTTCGTATGATTAGCTGAGTAATGACCTCTTAAAACTGCAGAGCTCATATATAATGTAATAAAACACAGGAGCAAATCTCTCTGACACATACTGGTGATTTACTCTGCCAGCCATAAAGATAATTGTAGTTTGGTTGATATATAAAAGGCGGCAAACAGAGCATGTGAAGAATTAGCAAGGGTCGCACGTCTCCATCCACGTGGGCCTCATCACTCCTGCAAACACGACTCACTAGCAACTGGCTGCCATTGCCACCGAACACAGCTGGCAGCCCTGAAGGTGCCACTCTTGGGGTTGAATTTATTCATTTCCACAGGTAACTTTGTGACCTTGTAGGAGAAGAAGGTCCCAGTCTGGGAAACAACTGGTGTTGTTTCTGGGTAACTTTTTCTTTTTTCTGGTTTTTTGAGACAGGGTTTCTCTGTGTAGCCCTGATTGTCCTGGAACTCACTTTGTAGACCAGGCTGGCCTCGAACTCAGAAATCCGCCTGCCTCTGCCTCCCGAGTGCCGGGATTAAAGGTGTGTGCCACCACGCCTGGCTACTGGGTAACTTTTTATCACCAGCATTAAGTATCTTCGCAACTCTTTAGGAGTTTATACTAGCTTCTTTTCTCATTTCTGTAACCAAAACTTGACACAAAGCAATTTGGGGGCAGGAGATATTTAATCTGGCTCACAATGGTGTGAGGGCACAATTCATTGTGATGGGAAATGGCGTGGTGGTGGGAATGGCTCCTGTCTATGGTGGTAAGTGAGGCACTGCTTGCTCACATCCGGGTGGACCAGGAATCAGGAAAAGATACTGTTGAACCTATGCTCTCTCTCTCTCTCTCTCTCTCTCTCTCTCTCTCTCTCTCTCCTTCCCTCCTTCCCTCCTTCCCTCCTTCCCTCCTTCCCTCCTTCCCTCCTTCCCTCCTTCCCTCCTTCCCTCCTTCCCTCCTTCCCTCCTTCCCTCCTTCCCTCCTTTCCTCCTTCCCTCCTTCCTTCCTTCCCTCCTTCCTTCCCTCCTTCCTTCCTTTTTCTTTTCCCTTGATTTTGGACCCCAGTGTATTGGAGAATGCTTCCCATACTTAGTGCCCGCTGTTCCTCCTTGATTAAATATGGAGGTGTGTCTTTCTAGGTGATTCCAAAGCCTATCAAGTCGACAAAGATGAACGAACACCAGTCCACACCTGCCTCAGGGTCAGGATGCTCCCTAAGTCCTGATTTTGGCACCAAGAGAGTGACAGGGAATGCACCGAATTTTAGAGTTAACTTTCCAAAGCAAAAGCCAAGTTGCTCCATGTCACAAGTCCCTGGACAACGAAAAGATTAAGGGAAAGGCTTATATGCCCTGAGGCTTGGAACACCATGTCCCAAAGGATGGTGTGTTGAAATTGAAAAGCCTTAGAAAGAATAGGTACAGTGGCTAGAAAGATGGCTTAGTGGTTAACAGCACTGGCAGCTCTTCCAGAGGACCAGGGTTCGATTCCCTGCATCTACATCAGGCAGCTCACTGGAGATTAAGCATCTCTGCACACACCAGGACTGGCATGCAGATATCCACACATATATACACATATTTAAAAATAAAATCTTAAAAAGAAGAACATGTACAGGGACAGGCTTTCTGTGAACCTCCTCTGTCTACCCAGCTGTGAAATCCTCAGATTCTTAGCAGATGGGATTCCCTTCCCCACACGTCTCACTCGACAGGAGAGACGGCTGTGGAAAAGTAGAGGGAAATGTCACCTCTGCCTTTGGTGGTTCCTTGGAATGAGATGCCAAGGACAAGTTAACAAATGAATTTAACAATGTCCCTTCCCTTTCTCTTGCCACCCCTTCTCTCTTCCTGCCCCACCCCCACCCAGTACCAGTGATTAAACTGGTTGCCCACTGAGCTACATCCCCAGACCCTTCTAACTGATGAGATAGGGTTTCACAAAGTTGCCCAGGCTGGCTTTGAACTGCGATCCTCTTGCTCCGGCTTCCTGAATAGCTGGGATTAAAGATGGGGACTGCCACGCTGGCTTATAAATCGTCCCTTTCCTTAAAGGAGGAAATGGAATGGGAATGGGAAAAGTAGATAATGTTGCATGTGGTGGCAATTAATTTTTAGATGAATCTAATGGGCTTGGAGACTATACAGTGGCCTGGGACAAAGCCTGGCTCATAGAGCAGACAATAGTTAGAAAGAGACTTTCTCTATGGGACCAAAACAGGGCAATGGCATGTGACGGAAGTCTGTCTGGTTTTAGCTGAATATAGTGGCATAGGCTTATAATTCGAGCACCTGGGAGACAGGATAGAAGATCAAAGGCCAGACTTAGCTATAGGTTAGAAGCCAACCTGGAATACATCAGACCCTGCAACAAACAAATAACTGTACAGTTTTTGTTGACAGACTTCCCATCTTTCTCCTTGTGGCAAAAACTTTTCTCTTTCAAAGACACTTTGTGTGTGTGTGTGTGTGTGTGTGTGTGTGTGCTGCACATGGGCTCATGTGGGCGCCACAGTGCTCCAGGAGGTTAAAAGACAAGTTATAGAGCCTTCTTTTCTACTACCATGTGAGTCCCAGGAATTGAACTCTGGTCCTCATGTTTGGTTTGATGGCAAGGGCCTTTCCCCACTGAGCCACTCCCACAGCCCCCTGCAACAGGAATGGAGTGAGAGCTTGAGGAGAAGCATGAGGTTTTGTGTGGTTGGTTTGGTTTTGTACACTTTTGGGCTTCGGGGATCAGGGCTTGTGGTGGATGAGAGAGTGTTGTGAGAAAGCTGCCCCCTGCACTGAGAAGAAAGAAGTGGCATGGCAGGCAAGGCAGCTAGATTCTGGTGCAGGCTCTAAGGTTTCTCAGTGCATCAAAGCATTGGTCTTTGGGGTGTTGTTTCCTGAATCCCAATAGATACACATCACGGGAGGACTGGAGCTGTTACCACACCCGTCTCTGAGATAGCCTGCCACAGCTGTTGGTTCTTTGGCAGGTCTGTCTGTCATCCTGGGAAAGCCTTTGCTTGCTCACCCTTCCTCTTCCTACCTCTGCTATGAGAGGGCAAAACTATTGGAATCTCACTGGATTACTGCCCTCCCATGATGCTTTGCGTTTGCCTCTTCTGCTTCTTGTTCATTCCCCTTTTTTCCTTCCCTCCCTTTCTTCCCTCCTTGTGACAGGGTCTCATGTTGCCCAAATTGACCTCAAAGTTACTGAGTGGTGGAGTGTGAGGAGCAGATGTGGCAGCAGTCCCAAGAAGGCGCCAGGGACTGCAGCTAAGTCTTATGACTTGCACCTGACTTCCTCATATAAACCACAAACATCGTGAGACCTGTGCAGGTGTACCAGGTTACTGGCGAAGCCATTTTGGTGGAGATATGCCCCTGCTGCACTGATTAGCTGAAGCTGTGTACCTGGTGAGGTGATGTGGCCTGCTGTGAGTGGATGGGAACTGATAGTATATAAGAGTGAGAGGCCCAGGGCTCCGGGTCTTTCGCCTACACAGTCAATGCGCAGCCCAATAAACGTGTGCAGAAGGATCCTATTGTGGTGTCTTTCTTGCTGGCGAGTCAGGCATCCCACAGTGGAGGATGACCTTGAACTCTTGATTCTTCTGTTTTTACCTACCGACTGCTAGGATTGCAGGTGTGTGCTACGATGCCTAAAGAAACCCCATTTTATGCTTGGTACCCACTAGCCATTTGTCCCTGACTTCAGGCCCTGGAAGATAAGTTCTCAGTAACCCTTACTCAGGGACACCCCCCCATACATACCTAAAAATGTACATCCATGGCCATCTACTTGTTATGATATGACTAACTGCTTTTTTGGCTTCCATCACCCGCTTGAGCAGACAGTAAAAGACTATTTTGACGTCGCCCTGACTACCTAATCTTGGCAGAACTTGGCTTGCTTATGCAGATACTCAAAGTCTTCTCATGGTTTTCGCCTTTAAAAACCCCTCCCTCACCCTGCTTCACACAGCAATCTCAAGTCTGTCCTGCTAACAGTATTCAATAAATCCTTTAATTATAATTAAATTGGGTCTATAGTCTTTTCCCAAGGGTCAAGAACTCCATAGCAATGCCACTGCACCTGACTGTCCATTCATAGACTCAAATACTGAACACTCGTAGTGTGAAAGAATAATTTTCTCCACCCTCTATACTTGCAACTGGGGCTTCCCTGATGTCACAGACTTCTTCCATGTTCCCCCACGTCCTAGACCAAGAAAGGAACCAGGAATCTCGGAGCACCCTCAGGTGTCAGAATCCACACTCCCTGCCTGGTTAGAGACTGGGGATGAGAGAGGTGCCATTCTCCAGGTTCTGTACATAGGGAAACCAGTCTTTTCTTTTTTCTTTTTTTAAGATTTATGTATATGAGTACATTGTAGCTGTCTTCAGACACACCAGAAGAGGACATCAGATCCCATTACAGATGGTTGTGAGCCACCATGTGGTTGCTGGGAATTGAACTCAAGAGCAGTCAGTGCTCTTAACTGCTGAGCCATCTCTCCAGCCCCAGTCTTTTCCTTCTAGGCTCATTATCTGGGACCCAGGAGACAAAAGGCAAACAAGATATAAATGTAATAGGTATTCCCTATGCATATGTGGAAGATGACATTATTCCGTTTTTCTATCACTATAACAAAATACTTTGGACAATTAATTTACGAAGAGAAAGGGCTTGCCTTAACTTATAATTTGAAGGTTCCAATTCATGATCGTTTGATTGGCCCCTGTTGTTCTGAGCCTGTTGAAAGCACACAGTGACAGAGCAAAGCACTCCATGGCTAGGAAATGAGAGGGAGAGAGAGAGAGAGAGAGAGAGAGAGAGTTGTTGAGTCAGCAGCATCCTCCCCAATGTCCTAAAACTTCCCAATAAGCCCCATGTTTTAAAGATTCCACTGCCTCCCAATAATCCCATGAGGAGTGTGTGTGTGTGTGTGTGTGTGTGTGTGTGTGTGTCTGTGTGTGTGTGTGTGTAGGCAAGCTTTTATTTAACACACTGGCCTTAGGGGGAATTTGAAGCGCAGTTTCTAGGGGCTGAAGGAGTGGTTCAGTGGTTAATGGTTTAAGAATGTTCCCTGCTTTTACAGAGAACCAGAGCTTAGCTCCCAGCACCTACTTGGAAGGCTCACAATTGTCAATAACTCCAGCTCAGAGGGACTTGATATCTTCCTTTGTCATCAACAGCATTATGCAAGTATGCATGTGAGCACGCACACACAGACACAAACGCACCACACACAGACACACACACACACACAGAGACACACACAAATAAAAAATTCCTCAAAAATCCATATTATAGTAGACACCCAGGAAAGATTAGTACATCTTTAAAAAGTGGCTTAGAATTCAAACCAACACACCATCTTCAGCTGAAACAGGAATAACAGTGCACGGATGTGGATCTGGGAATTCACAGTACTCATGGTACACAAGGAGAGAAGTCCCTTTAGTCAGCTCCTTGTCCATTGATAAGCATTCAGAGAGACACGCCCTCACAAATGGGAATTTCCACACAAAAGGGCAGCACGTCCCCAGGGGCGCCCTGCACCCCCAGTGTCTGCTGTTGCTCAGAATAGTCCTTCTGCTGAAGAGACATATTTTGGGGTGGGTTATTCTGGTCTGCTACAGTCTTATTCTGGGGTGGCATATTTTGTTGTTTTACAATTCACAGAGAGGATCAGTGAGACTAGAAGCTGATGTGAGATTGGTGAGCCCGAGTTGAGAAGGCTTTGGTACTGTGAAGGGCCAGAATCGAATAAGAACTACGTTCATTCTTTTACCATGGTACAACTGGAATTTATCTCCTTCTTTCCTTCCCTTCCTTCCTTCCTTCCTTCCTTCCTTCCTTCCTTCCTTCCTTCCTTCCTTCCTTCCTTCTTTCCTTCCTTCCTTCCTTCCTTCCTTCCTTCCTTCCTTCTTTCCTTCCTTCTATCCTTCCTTCTATCCTTCCTTCCCTCCTCCTTCCCCCTACTGTCTTCCTCTCTGATTTTCTTTCCTTTCTGCCCCGCCTTTTGTATGTACCCTATGCGACCGTACTTTGGGACCTGTGTGTGGGGCCAGAGGCTGCTATTGAGTCTCTTCCTCACTTTCTCCTCCACCTTATTTTTTTTGAGACAAGGTTCTTCATTGAACTTGAAGCTCTCTGGTTCAGCTAGACTGGCTGGCCAGCAAGCCCCAGTCAGGATCTTCCAGAATCCACCTTCCCTGCATTGAGATTACAGGCACACACTGCTGCTTCTGGGTTTTTTACACGGGTTCTGAGGGATTGAACTCAGGTCCTCACGTGTGAGGGAAGTCCTCAAGGTTGTGTGACAAGTGCTTTACCAGTGCAGCCATACCCTACCCCCTGCCCCCATATATACATTGTACTGGGTCTTGAACCTAGGGCCTTGTGTATAAGCAGGCAGGTGCTCTACCACTGAGCTATATACCTTAGGTCCACTTGTACTTTTTATTTTGAGAAAGTGTTCTTCTAAGTTGCCTAGGTTTGTCTTAACCTTTGGGTCCCCTGCCACAGACTCCCGAGTACCTGCTTCACAAGGCCTGAGAAGAACCCGTATTTTCCAGGAAACTCTGGCCAGCTGTTTCCCTCCTCTTTAACCCTCTCCTGCAGTCCAGTTGGAGGAGCCTTGTCTAGGGAACGTGAAGCTAGATGTTTATTATAGCAGCGGGGAGTACTGCAGATGCTGGGCTGCAGGCCTTGGGTTACAGTGGCCTAGGAGGTTAGGTGAAGGGTGTCTCCTGAGCACCCGAGGCAGGAGACCAGCATATCTAGGGTCTTCTGCTTCCCACCCCTCACTTGTTCTCCCTCTCCTTCTTCTTCTAAAAGATTAATTTATTTATTTTATGTGAATACACTGTAGCTGTCTTCAGACACACCAGAAGAGGGCATCAGATCCCATTACGGATAACCGCGAGCCACCATGTGGTTGCTGGGAACTGAACTCAGGACCACTGGAAGAGCAGTCAGTGCTCTTAACCACTGAGCCATCTCTCCAGCCTCCATCCCTCTCTTCTGATCTTCTCAGACAGGCACCATTTTTGTTTGTTTGTTTGTTTGTTTGTCGGGTTTTGTTTTACTACCAACCTTCTTTGCCTTCCTCAACCAAGGCAGAGCGCCTCCCACTGGCTGGATGAGGATATTATCCGATGAGTCCCAGAACCTAGGGAGCTTGGGAGAAACTTTGCCAACTACAGACTAGACAATCAGAAAACCTTTTCCTAAGATTAAGAGGTGTCCTCTGAGCTCCGCCTCTTAGTCGTGAAGGGCAGGTCAGCAAGGCCGAAGGAAGACACACGCTTAACTCCCATGAAGCGCACAGCAGGTTGAAAAGCAGTGGTGGAGTCCCCCGTGGGCTCCAGGATGTGTAAACGTGGACAGCCACAAACCGTTCTCTCTGCTCCCAGCTCAGGCCCCTGCTGGGTTAGAGCAGCAGACCGTGGAAGTTGAAAGCGGGTCCTAGTGTCTCCCAAGCCCCTCCTGTCGTAGTAGGCTAGAATCCCTCCTCAGTCCTCCTCAACCTGGGAAGCCGTTTCGCAAGCTGCGGAGCGCAGATGTGCCGAGGCTCTTTTGAATGACAACGGGGCGGGGGCACCGCGGGCGTCCATTTGTTCTGCCTAGCGGAGGAGGCTGCTAAACAGCGTTGCTAAAGACCGCATCTCCACGTCCACAGGCTTCTGGGAGCCGTCCCAGCGGGGAGCTCGGGAGAAGATGAATCGTGTTGAATGACACAGGACATGGCAGATTGGATGTTTAATTTGGGTATCTCTTTAGAACACCCCCACATCCACCCCCTCGGTTCCCACTTAGCATCGTACCGGAGGGAAAGAGAGCCTCGCGCCTCGCAAATTGCCTTGTCAGGCACAGAGAAAAAAAAAAATCCCAACGTGACTGATGTCTAGGTGAATGCCTCTAAGAGCGCGGGAATGGACCTGCATAAAGACAAGTCGTGTGCCAGAGCCAGAGATTTGAGCCAGACGTCGGAAAGGACTGCCCGTGGAGGAGGGCTGTGAGCCCCTTGTTGGAGTCTGGAGTCTCTGGGGGAGGGGATCTTGTGAGGCGGGAAGAGGGGGCTAGCTGGGTCGGCCAGAGCACAATGACGCCCCGACTCCCAGGCAGTAGCCTTCCCTGACCGATCTAACAGGATGCCTAAACTCACAAATCACAACCTGTCACTACCGCTCTTCCTGCAGCCTCACCTGCCTCCAGATCTTTCCAAACAAGGAAAGAAGCTGCAAACATGGCAATCAGATTTCTGGGCGGTGGCAGACAGATGCCAAGGCGCAGCAGGAGCCAGAGCCCGCTTAGCCTGCAAAGGAAGGAGCGACCGGTCTGTGGCATCGCCCACTCTCAGACGGATCTAGAAATCACACAAGGGCCCTTCCTTAAGGAAGTGGCCCCAGGAACCCAGCCCAATAGGCTCCACCTTCAGGAACCAGCTCCCACGGGCACTGTGGATGTATAGACCCGTGGTGAAGTGCTTGCCCAGGCTGCACCAAGCCCTGGAGAGAGGGAACGAACCAGCTGCCAAGAACGCGGCAGCATTCTTCAGAAAGGATTCCTAGGAGGACAGGAGGGTGGGACTCTAAATTCCTTTTCTGACAACCATTTGGGCAAGTGTCTTGAACCCCGAAGGTTCAACTCTCCTATTCAGACTCCCAGAAAGTCGCACCCAAGAAGGAGCCAAGGTTGGCACCCAGCTAGGAAGGGCTCAGAGGCTCCATTTTCTCCACAGTAGAATGACGTTGCTTCCCTGTTCTTCACGGCCCCTGGAGCTGCTTGGAACCCACTCGGTGGAGTAGTGAGGTGGCTATTTGGGATGAAGAGGCCCTGGAGAGCTGACCCCGGCTACATCGGAGTGGAGCTGGGCCTGAGTTCTCCAAACAGGCTGCGAAGGAGCGGCTCCTGGTACTGGTGCATATTGGAAGCCTCCTCCATCCTGAAGCCAGCCTGTCGGGTCTCCCAGAGCCAGGGCAGCAGGACTTACAGGCCAGGCTTCCCAGAGCTGGGACCTCTCAAGTTGTCTTTCTGAGACTGCCCACGATTCCCTTTTCCTGGAGACAGATGAAGTGGGTGCACTTAGGATCTGAGTGCACATGGACGGTCTCCACTGATGGAGATGTACGGCATGTACGGCATTCCCCTGCATCAAGCAATGGAGAACTGCCCCATAGTTAAAGGGCATCATAAAAACAAAAACAAAAGTTAGAACCCCCTCAGGATCCAATCCCTTCCCCCAACACACATCCCCTGGTAACCAAGCCCCCCCCCCCATATACATATATGACATTCAATGGGTAGACATTTCAATTTGTAACCACACAGGGACAGAATCATAGAACAGAAGCTGGGTGACACGATTGGAAAGTAGAGGCAATGGGATCAAGAGTTTAATGTGACTATGGTGAGTTCGAGGCTAGCATGGACTATCATGTCAACTGTTGTCTGGCTTTGTTTAGCCTCCATCTATAAGCTGGGGGTGCCTGTGAGACAAAGCTCAGGTGTGGCAGTGGCAGTGGC
The DNA here is from genome assembly GCF_978045245.1 of Mus caroli. Taxonomy (NCBI): domain Eukaryota; kingdom Metazoa; phylum Chordata; class Mammalia; order Rodentia; family Muridae; genus Mus; species Mus caroli. The sequence continues at coordinate 41,758,449 of NW_028227266.1, read as the reverse complement.
TATCAGGTGTGAATTCCTTTGGTTACTTTTACTCCTACCCAGCAGGAAGCAGGGCACCTGGCCAGGCCACTTTATCTCAGGAGTGTATGTCACTCTGCGGAACGACCTCCTCCCTGTACAGGTGTATGTTCCCTGGTAAAGACCAAATAACCCCCCATCACCACCACCACCCAAAAAGCCAACCATGTGCTGTGAGTGTGTCTGTTTCTCCTTGTCTAACTGGAGGCTTAGCCTTGGAACTGGGCCTCCGGGAGCCCTGCCCGGTGAAGGACCCTGCGTGCTGGGAGTTTACAAGGAAGCTTGTCTAAGAAGAGGCTGAGGAAGGGCTGAGGTATCAGCAAAGGCAAGTCAATGCACAGCGCGAGGGCCGTGCCTCTGAACACAAAGCATTGCTGGTGGCCTGGCTGGCCATGTCGTCACAGGACCGGTCCAATGGAAAGAACCAGGCAGCCCTCCCTTGAAAGTAGGAAAGCTTGAAAGCGCCCCTCTCTGACTTTTTCCTCTCACACAGTTTCAGCATTCAGAGTAAGATGACAATAGACAGATGAGCAGGAGGAAGACTATGTGAAGAACACGCATGTGCAGGGAAGTCACAGGACATCTGAAACCCAACTGAAGGACTGCACAGTGGATGAAACTTATATAGTATTCAGAATTAGAGAAGAAATGGGGGGGGGGCAGGAGAGATGGCTCAGCAGTTAAGAGCACTGACTGCTCTTCCAGAGGTCCTGAGTTCAAATCCCAGCAAGCACATGGTGGCTCACAACCATCTGTAATGAGATCTGACGCCCTCTTCTGGTGTGCCTGAAGACAGCGACAGTGTACTTAGATAGAATAATAAATAAATCTTTAGGCCAAAAACTAGCAGGGCCGACCGAAGTGAGTAGAGGTCCTGAACTCAAATTCCCAGCAACCACATGATGGCTCACAACTATCAGTACAGGTACAGTGTACTCATATATACATTAAATAAATAAATAAATAAATCTAAAGAAAGGAAGGAAGAGAGAGAGAGAGAGAGAGAGAGAGAGAGAAAGAAAGGAAGAAAGAAAGAAAGGAAGGAAGGAAGAAAGGAAGAAAAAAGGAAAGAAAGAAAGAAAGAAAGAAAGGAAGAAAGGAAGAAAGGAAGAAAGAAAGAAAGAAAGAAAGAAAGAAAGAAAGAAAGAAAGAAAGAAAGAAAGAAAGAAAGAAAGAAAGAAAGGAAGGAAGAAGTGGGGACTTGAGGCCTCTGGGAGGAGGGGGCAACCAGCCACAGGCAAAGGGAGGCAACACTGGGGAGCAAAGGCTGTCTTTCTCCATAGAGACAACTTTAAGATAGCAGATCCTCAGAGAGCAGTTGCTAGGCTCAGCTGGAATCTCTTTGGGAAGGTTAATAAGCCTTAGGCTCCTGTGTTTGAACACTTGATTCCCAACGGCCATACTATTTTGTTTATTGTGTTTGGTTTGAGATAGGGTCTCACTATGAAGCCTTAGCTGGACTGGAATTTGTTACGTAGACCAGGCTGGCCTTGAACTCACAGAGATCCACTTGCCTCAGCCACCCTAGTGTTGGGCCACGTTTAGTTTTGTCTTATAATTATGGAGACTTTAGGAGTTGGAGCCTGACTAGAGGAAGTGGGTCGTTGGGGGTGGGTCTTGATGTATACAGCCTGGCCTCACTTCCTGCCCTTTTCTGTTTCTTGATCATGTAAGGGTGCAAGTGTCCAGCTGCCTCACAGTCCAGCCCTATAGCTTGTCCTTGGTGATGGGTTATATCCCTTCATCTGTAATCCTAAATAAACCCTTTCTCCTATAAAGTGCTTCTTGTTGGGTATTTGAGCACAGCAATCAGAAGATTAACTAATACAGTCTCGCTCCTGTGATACGGATCAGTTTTCTTGAGTTAGGAGGACGCTCAGAGAAAGAACTTTTCTCAAGAGAATTCCTTCTGAAGAATCTATTCTTAAAAAGATGAAAAGGTCAGGCATGGTGGTAGTCCCTGCTTATAATCCAGCACCTGAGAGACACAGGCCAAAGGAATCGCTGCACTTCCCAGCCAGCCAGGGCTACACAGTAAGACCCTGGCTCAGAACAGAAAGACCCTGTTGTCTTCCATGTAAAGTCACCAACATACCAAAGTGCCATGCCTGAAGGCTTCACCCTCTAAGCCTTCAAATAGGCAATAGAGTGTATGTTCCAATACATGTTAGCAGAAGGACTGCTCTCCTCGGAGTACAGTTTCTTTTCTTTCTTTCTTTCTTTCTTTCTTTCTTTCTTTCTTTCTTTCTTTCTTTCTTTCTTTCTTTCTTTCTTTCTTTCTTTCTTCCTTCCTTCCTTCCTTCCTTCCTTCCTTCCTTTCTTCCTTTCTTTCTTTCTTTCTTTCTTTCTTTCTTTCTTTCTTTCTTTCTTTCTTTCTTTCTTCCTTTTTTTTGAGACAGGGTTTCTCTGTGTAGCCCTGGCTGTCCTGGAACTCACTCTGTAGACCAGGCTGGCCTCAAACTCAGAAATCCGCCTGCCTCTGCCTCCCGAGTGCTGGGATTAAAGGCGTGCGTCACCACGCCCAGCCTGAGTAAGTTTCTATCTGCTATATTCTGGTTCTGGAGTGTCCCCGAAATCTCAGATGTTAAATCCATCATCCCCAGCTTGACACTATTGATAGATGATGTAACCTCTAAGAGGTAGGACTAATAGAAGGCGTTGACTCATTGGAGACTTACCTTTCAAAGGCATTATGGAACCTTGGTGCCTGTCTTTTTCTCTCTGCTTTGAGTTCTAGCCACATGCCCTGCTATGATATACCACCTTGATACCAGACCCAAGACAGCAAGATCCCAAACCATGTACTGAAATCCCCCAAATCAGCAACCCAAATCCACCTTTTCCCTCTGCAAGTTGATTATCCCAGGGTTGCACTGAAGTCCTGGAAAGCTGACTCAAACTCCATTCCAGGAGACAGTGATGCTCTGACAGGAAATGGAGCCTGCTTCAGCTGGGCTGGGTGAGAGGGGGGTGGTAGTACCAGGCATCCCAGCAGATTCACCTTACAGTGCCATCCCGCAGAGACCACTCAGTGGTCCTGCAATCCAGTTCATTTCTAATACATGGAAGTAACACAAATTCTGTAGGTTAAATGGGTTGACCCCACAGGACAGCCCCATCCCATGTCACCCCTAAATCCTGTGTGTTTCTAAGGCTCTGTAATTCTGTCTAGCCAGCTACGAAAGGGATCCCCACATCTGGCCTCAAGTTCAGACTGTATGATACCAAGTTTTCTGGATACATTGAATCCTTTATGTTTGGTTTGAGGTTTGTTTCTCTGTTTTGAAACAGAGTATCCCATAGCCCATGCTGGATCCAAACTCTCTTGGTAGTTGAAGACTATGTTGAAGCCCTGACCTTCTGGCCTCCCAGATCTCCCCAGTGCTGCAATTACAGGCAGGTAGCACCATACTTGGTTTTATGCGATGCTAGGGATCGAACCCTGGGCTTTGTGCACAGTAGGCAGCCACACACTCTATTAACTGAGCCACACCTCTAGCTTGGAATCCCATTATATTCAAATGAACAGCCAGATGATACATACTGCATAAGCTGGAAGAGTCCCAGATTCAAGAACATCTGTCTTTGTAGAACCAGGGAGGGTATCCCATCTCCTGCTATGTGAGTACCAGTAGGCTCACTACCTGGGCACCTGTCCAAACCTCATTATTGAGAGCTTTTATTGAGGTTTCATTGTGTGGGCATGATTGATGAGATCATGGGCCACATGACTGAACATAGGCTTCGGCCCCTGGACTCTCTTCGGAGCTGAGAGTGAAAGTTCCCACACTGGCAATCAGTTGGCTGTTTCTCCTGAGCAAAGACTGAGACTCTGTTACAGTCTTCTACCCTGACTCACCTCCTTAGCACAAACCCGCAAGTAGCTGGGAGGCACTCATTACAAAGACCTCACAACATTGCTGCCACCCAGTACATTCCAAAGGGGTTGAAACTGTGTATCAAGAGCCAGGGATTAAAAATTGTAAAGATGTGTGTTTTTATTTTACTGGACCCTCCTGCTCACAGCAAGGGTCCAAACCCTGGCTTGCCCAGGAGAGACCAGAACCCCGATCTAGTTCATTGGAAGAAAGCAATATGATTGGGGTAAGGAAGAATGCCCCAGGAAGGCAGGGTCACAGGTAGCCTTTAGCTGGTTGGAGGTCTTTCCTGTAGCAGGAAGCTCTGTGGGAGGGAGTGGGACCCTTGGGTGAAAGGAAGCCTCCTCCAGAGCTGAGCAGCAGTGGGCAGGATGCCTGGAGCCTCCCAGAGCTACCTTCACAGTGCTGGATGCAAGTTCCACGTGAGCAGTGACTCAGTCACTTGGATCTTTGCTTCTCGCCTAGAGCCTGGGTATTGCCTGGCAAAGAGGAGATCCTTAATAAATATTTGGTAAATATTTATTTGATTGTATGCCTGTTTGTCAAGGCTAGCCAAGGGAAGTTAGAGTAAACAGCACGAAGGCACCGTACTAGCCTTAAATCACAAGCTTTAGACTTATCTAGCCACTTCAAAATAATAATAATAATAATAATCTTTTAAGCAGCTCATAGCTAGTGTAGAGACAGACATTTAACATTTTATCAATAAAACACAGACAGAAACAATTTCAGTTAAATATGGCAGGCTGCATTCATTCATTAGTTGATGCCTTTGCCCCCGCCCCCTGCTAAAGCCTGTGGAAAGGAAGGCAAAGGGCTGTTTAAAGACACAAGCCCATCACTTCAAAGGTGATACACAGATGGAGACTTTGAGGTAAAGAGCATGTACTGGAAGCAGACAGTTAATTCTGACCGGGCATGTGCACCGTGGCACAAGAACACCTGCATGGCAGATTTCTGAGTTCGAGGCCAGCCTGGTCTACAGAGTTCCAGGACAGCCAGGGCTATACAGAGAAACCCTGTCTCAAAAGAACAAAACAAAACAAACAAACAAACAAACAAACAAAAAACCAAAGAATACCTGCATATTCTCTCTCTCTCTCTCTCTCTCTCTCTCTCTCTCTCTCTCTCACACACACACACACACACACACACTTTTTCTCTGTGTCTCTATTTCCATCTCTTTCTGTTTCCTTCTACCCCTTTAAAAAGGGGGTTGGAAGGAAATTGTTGGAAGGAAAACCTTCCATTTCAACCGTGTCTGTGCAATAGGGGCCCTAAAAATTCATGGGCAGGAAACAAGCTGTCAGGAATACTCCTCAGTGGGTGAACTCACAGAGCGGTCACAGGTAGACACAGCAAGCTAGCAGAGACTAGCTGCAAAGAATGGGAATTTCTGATCAGATTGTTTTCTACAACAGTTTTAGAAGATCCCAGTGTCCAGGGTCACTGGACCTTCCTAGAGACGGGGTGTTCAGAGCAACTGATGGTAATAAAACTACTCTAATCAGGTAAAGGAACCACCGATTGTGGTGGTTTGAATAGGTATGGCCCCCATTCAGACTCATGTGTTTGAATGCTTGGTCCATGGGGAGTGACATTATTAGGAGGTGTGGCCTTGTTGGAGGAAGTGTGTCACAGTGGGGGTGGGGGAGGCCTTTGAGGTCTCCTATGCTAAAGCCTGGACCAGTGTGGAGGACAACCTTCTCTTTTCTGCAGGTGGATCAAGATGTAAAATTCTAGCTCCTCCTCCAGTACCCTGTCTGCCCGGAAGCTGCCAGGCTCCCCACCATGATGATAATGAACTAAAGCTCTGAAACTATAAGCCAGCCCCAAATAAAATGTTTTCTTATGTAAGAGTTGATGGGGGGTGGGTGGAGAGATGGCTCAGTGGTTAAGAGCACTGACTGCTCTTCTAGATGTCCTGAGTTCAAAACCCAGCAAGCACATGGTGGCTTACAGCCATCTGTAATGGGATCCGATGCCCTATTCTGGTGTGTCTGAAGACAGCTACAGTGTACTCATATACATACAATAAATAAAATCTAAGAAGAAGAAGAAGGAGGAGGAGGAGGAGGAGGAGGAGGAGGAGGAGGAGGAGGAGGAGAAGGAGAAGGAGAAGGAGAAGGAGAAGGAGAAGGAGAAGGAGAAGGAGAAGGAGAAGGAGAAGGAGAAGGAGAAGGAGAAGGAGAGTTGCTGTGATCATGATGTCTCTTAACAGCAGTAGAAACCCAAACTAAGACACAGTCGGTGTTTCTTTCTGCATCTGCCATTGAGATGTGGTTCCCTTTCAAATGACCTTATGTGTACTGGATGCTGAGGTTCCCACCTCCCTCTTCCCAAGTGCTTACAACCAGGATGGAACCTATACGGGCTTTCTCTGGGGATTCCTAACCAGCCATAGTAAAATGATTGCAAGATGCAGATGGTGGAGACTACTTAACTCAGCAGCCCGTTGCCCTACAGCGTTCTCAGACAATGGTGTCCGTTGTCTACTGAGAGCTTCCTATGAGTGTGATACCCAAGTCTCCACTTAAAAAATGATTGCTATTATTACTTGTAGGAATGATATATGTGTGGGATGCATGTGCCACAGCATGCCCGTAGAAGTCAGAGGCGACTGTGTGGAGTCTATTCTTTCTTCTCAGTTTACATGGGCTCCAGTGATCAAACTCAAAATGCCAGGCTTGCATGGTAAACACCTTTATCTGGTTAGAACTGAACTTCTCTCTGACTCCTTAAACTCTTTAAAAAACAAACAAATAAGATCTTTCTGGATAGCCCAGGCTAGCCTCAAGCTTGCTATCCACCTGCCTCAGTTTTCGTAGTCCTGTGATTTTAAGCATGCCCCAACACACCCAGCCCTGGTCCACAAGTCTTAAAAATAAGATTCAGGCACTGAGGTTTTTCATGTCTATGAGGAAGGACAGGGACATAAAGAGACAAAACAAACAGGAAAAGCAATTTAGCAGAACTAAGTGCTATACAAGAAGAAGAAACCTTCAGAACGATACCTAACGACGTCCTCAGAGAGACAGGCAAAGATAATCACATGAAACAAGAAATGGATGCCGTAAAAAGAACAACAGCAACAAAGGAGCCCTTGGAAATTAAAGGTGTGAGAAATGAGAAATGAAAAAATGAGATTTTCAACAGAAGGCTTAGGAAATCTCCCAGAAATTAGAACAAGGGAGACAAGAGAGAGGAAATAGAAAAGATTCTAGAGGAGCAATCAGGAGTGAAAGGGTTAAAAAGAGGAGGCAGCTGGGACCTAAGTCTGGGGTGGGGGTGCAGCTCCAGGTAGAGTGCTTGTCTTGCATGCCTGGATCCACCCAATCCTGGGCCCAAAGAATATAAGATTCAGGAATGACCCGTGGCCTCTGTAATTCTAGTATTTGGGGGTCAGGAGGCAGGATGATCAGGAGTTCAAGGATAGCCTTGGCTACATAGTGAGTTCTAGACAAACCTTAGCTACACTGTATCAAAACCCAAAAAGGTCCACACTATGTTCACACACTGAGAAGCCAAAACATACCAAGTCACACTGTTAAATTCCACCCTGCCGGATACAGAGAGGAACCTGCAACCTTCCAGAGAAATTGGGTAGGGCACCATTAACAAAGGACTAGACATTAAAGTGACACCTTTATAACCTTTATAGTAAATATTGATAAAAAAAAAATCCCAGTACAATCAAGGGGAGGTATGAGGTGTGTCTTTTTTTTTTCATTTGTGTATGTGTGTGTGTGTGTGTGTGTGTGCATGCGTGTGATAGCTGGAGGTTAGAGAAAGCTGGGTGCTTATTCAACATAGTTGAAAGTCAATAGATAATGCCCCGAATGGGAAGAACCATGATGTAGCAATATAAGCACATTTTAAAGAGATGTGAATATCATAGAATCCTCTGGAAGTGTTGCCTGGTTTGTCTTCTAGGAACCTGGTGCTTCTCCCTGGGTTGAGGGTGGAAATCATCCAAGATTGCCCCCCTTTTTGTGTAGTATCAAATGAAGTAGAATTTCATGACCCTGCAAGTCATATCCGTATGTAACGCTGCTAAAACAAAAGAGGAAAATCACAGAAACGTTGGGTGCATATTCGAGGTTACATTTTGTGTATTTGTGCATCTTTACTTTTCCCAATGGTTCTTTAAAGAAAACAAACAGTCCAGCTGCCAGGGATGCTTTCAGGAGTGGGAGTATCCTCTGTGGACAATTGAGCTTAGTCAGGAGTTCAAGGGAGACATTTGAAGAGGTGAGGGCTGGCTAGAAATGGCTGAGAGAGTATCTAACACCGGTGTTCTTTGTTCTGATTGGTTAATGACCACCTGAACTTTGCTCTCATAGGAGAGGAAAAGTGGCTCTTGGGCCATCAAAGGGATATAGGTTTCTTCACCTGGGAACTGGAGTGCCTGGAGGAAGTGACCCAGCATGGCCAAGGTGGCAAGGAACCAGCCAGGAGCTTTGCAGGGCTCCAGCTGTGGAGCCCCACAAGGAAGGAAGCAAATGATAAAGGAAGGTATCAAAGGCAGAGGAAGAGAGCATGCTGGTACAGGCAGCAGGAAGGCTCAGTTGCTAAAAGCACAACCAGCTTTAAAAAGTTATTAAAAAATGCTTGTTTAGATATTGTTTTGTGTGTGCATGTATGATGAATGCGCATGCGAGTTCAGGAATGGAGTGTTCCACAGCATGCGTGTGTGTAGAGAAAGGAGGAAAACGTCAAGAGTCGGTTCTTTCTTCTCTCCATGTGGGCTCTGTGGATTAAACTCAGGCGGACAAACTTGACAGCAAGTGTCTTCACCCACGGAGCAATCTTGCTGGCCAGAAAGCATCATTTTTTTTTTTAATTGTATGTTTGTCAGGCATAATGGTGTATGCTGTTATCCCAGCATTCGAGAGGCAAAGGCAGGTAGATCTCAGTGAGTTCGAGGGCAGCTTGGTGTACATAGCAGGTTCCAGAACAGCCAGAGCTACATAGAGAGACCCTGTCTCAAAACAAACAAACAAGCAAACAAACAGACAGACAAACAAACAAACAAACAGTAACACTCCCCCAATCAATCAGATGCATAGACTTTATCATACTAAAGAAAATGGTAGTGCTCATCATTAGACAAAACAAGAAAACTCAGTAAAGCTCTCACCAAGAGAAAATCCCCAATACTGAGACAAGAAGACTTGCTCCCGTTCCTCTGCTCCCAGGGACCTGTGCATGTCCCCAGGGCTATCTGGGGGTGCAGATGAAGAGACTTAAGCTTGGAACCTGAGCGGATTAGAAAAAGAACACAGCCCTTGGGATAAGATGACATTGTGTGTAACTGTATGGTGGTGGGTTCTGCCAAAGTGGGAACATGCCTGATACCTGTGGTCTGGCCTGCCCTCAGGTGAATGCTCTGCCTGTGAGGAGGTGTGTGTGTGTGTGTGCGTGTGCATGCACATGTGTGTGTATGCGTGTGTATGTGTGCATGTGTATGTATATGTGTGCATGTATATATATGTGTGTGTGTATGTGTGCATGTGTGTATGTGTGCATGTGTATGTATGTGTGCATGTATATATATGTGTGTGTGCATGTGTGTATGTGTGTGTAGTTTTATGTATGTATGTATTGTGTATGTGTGTGTGTGTGTGTGTGTGTGTGCACATGGCTAAGTTTCATCATGTGACTTTGTGGGGCTGGGGAGATGGCTCAGTGATTAAGGGTGAGTATTGCCCTTGCAAAGGAACTGTTTGGTTCCTAGCACTCACGTTGGTTAGCTCACAACTCATCATTATGCAGTTCCAGGATATCTCATGCCCTCTTCTGGCCTCCACAGATCCCCGAATCACATGCAACCCTCTCCCAATTAAAAATAAAACAAATCGCCAGGTGCGGTGGTGCATGCCTTTAATCCCAGCACTCGGGAAGCAGAGGCAGGAGGATTTCTGAGTTTGAGGCCAGCCTGGTCTACAAAGTGAGTTCCAGGACAGCCAGGGCTACACAGAGAAACCCTGTCTCAAAAAAAACCAAAAAAAAAAAAAAAAAAATCGCCGGGCAGTGGTGGTGCACACCTTTAATTCCAGCACTTGGGAGGCAGAAGCAGTTGAATTATTGAATTTCTGAGTTTGAGGCCAGCCTGGTCTACAGAATGAGTTCCAGGACAGCCAGGGCTACACGGAGAAACCCTGTCTCTAAAAAATAAAATAAAATAAAACAAATCTCATCTGTGGCTTTCTGGTTGTGAATCATGTGTCTTTGAACCCAGAGTTGTATATGTATCTGTAACCAATGTGTGAATACATGTGTGCTCTTCCATGTGGATCAATCTGCTGTGTGCAATCACAGTGATGAGTATTGTCTATGAAGACAGGTACATTTGGGCATGAGGGTGCCTGTGTCTGCATACGAATGTCTACACATGAGTCTGTTATATATGTATGTATGTGTCTCTCTATATATGTGTGTGTGTGTACACATACACACATACAGAGAGAGGGAAAGAGAGAGAAAGGGAGAGAGGGAGGGACAAAGAAAGGAAGGAGGGAGGAGAGAGACAGAGACAGAGACAGAGAGACAGAGACAGAGAGACAGAGAGAGACAGAGACTGTGTTCATGTAGCCCAGGGCAACCTTAAACTCACTACATAGCCAGATGACGTGGAACTTCCGTTTCTACCTCTTGGGTGTGAGGATTACAGATGTATGCCATTGCACTGGGTTTTATGTGGTGCTGAGAATTAACCAGGCCTTCCAATATGCTAGGCAAGCATTCTACCAGCTGAGTTCGATGTGTATCGAATCACATGTAACTTACTTGGTGTGTGTACATGGAGGCATGAGATGTGTAGTTCTGAATCCCATTCCTGGGGCAGGTTCTCTCTCTCTCTCTCTCTCTCTCTCTCTCTCTCTCTCTCTCTCTCTCTCTCTCCTTCTGTGTGTGTGTGTGTGTGTGTGTGTGTGTGTGTGTGCGCGCGCGCGCGCACAGGCCTGCACATTGGAGAGGCAAGGCAGTCCCTCCATCCCAGCCCCCACGCCCTCAGGTCCTGCTCCCATTTGTGTCTAGCACCATAAGTTTGGGAGAGAGAAGAGCATCCTTTCAGCTGCCTGTCACTGGTTCTAAGAGCTGTGACAAGAAAATGTGCTTGTTTATACCCAAATACCTTGATAACCCTCAATTTCACATGTGCGTCCAGGGAGGGGCGGGGATGAGAAGCATTCAACTTGAAGGACACACAGATATTACACTTGTTGTGAAAGTTAATTTGAGAGCGCAGGTAGTTCTCAGGGCTGGAGACACACTTCCGAAGCTCCAGAGATCCGGGCCCGTTCCCTTTTCATTCTCTCTGCCTCGCATATCTTTTAGCAGAGCCTTGGAATAACATTAATTTATCTAATGCGTGCACACCATAAGTTACTTTTTTAATTATTATGATCAAAATATTGCTTAAAATTGACGCCAGCTGCATGTGTTTCTGTCGGAGATCATAATTGCCATTGTAAATTGGGGAGCAGCTCAGTGCTCGGAGCCTCCCTGAGTAACGGCCCTGATACCATTCTGGAGAGGTGGATAAAAATAAACCAGAAGATCGCGTGGCAAAAATACGCCAGCCCCAGTTAAAAGGATAATTAGCAGAGCAGAAAGGGAAGCATAGACACTTTGCGAGGACTGAGGGGGCGGGAACTGCGCCGCACTATGAGGGGGTGCCGGGAGGGGGCGCTGCAGAGCGCAGGTCGGCCTCCCTTTTGGGGACTTTCATTGTAAAAAGAGATAAAGAAACTCTTGCGGGGCAGTGGTGGCGAAACGCCTTTAATCCCAGCACTCGGGAGGCAGAGGCAGATGGATTTCTGAGTTCAAGGCCAGCCTGGTCTACAAAGTGAGTTCCAGGACAGCCAGGGCTACACAGAGAAACCCTGTCTCGAAAAACCAAAAAGACAAAAAAGAAATTCTTGGGGCCCCTCAAGGCGGACAAGTATTGAGAAAGTTTTGAGAAAGTTCCCTGTCTAAGGAGGCCTCAGGGAAGGCTGGACAGGTGGGCGGTCTTTCTTTACCTACTCCATTAGGATGGCTTAAGTAGATTGTCTTTTGAACCCAGGACTAGGATCTAGGACATGCTAGGCAAAGGGGCTACCACTGAGCTGTATCTCCAGCCCTCTTTTCGAATTTTAATTTTGAGACAGGCTTTCATTAAGTTATCTAAGCTGGCCTTGAATTCATCTGTAGCTCCCGACTCCTTGTTCTTTCTGGTCTCCTGCCTCCGTCTCCCAAATGGCTGGGATCGCAGACAGGAGCCACCAGACCCTGCCTTCCTTTCCCTTTCTCCCTCCTTCTCTTTCCCAGAGATTGAGCCCAGGATAAGGCACATGCTAGACAATTGCTTCACCCCCAGTGGCTGCCTCCAGCCTAGGTTTAGACAGTTCCAAGAACCAAGCTGCCTTACAGCTGAGGGCTTAGAAGCCCAAGTCTCTGGACAATTGTTTTTGAGACAGGGTCTCACCATGTAACTATAACTGGCCTCAAATTCCATATGTATCCCTGGCTGGTCTCAAACTCTTTGTAGATCATCCTGGCCTCAAACTCCCAGAGACCTGCCTGCCTTTGCCTCTGCCTCATGAGTGCTGGGGATTCTTTTATTTCTTCATAATCCAGGACCCATCTGGGCATTTCAGTGCACAATAAACACCGAGGTAGTCTTATGGAGATAATAAATCAAGGATGGGCTAACGCAGGCATGGATCACACAGCTGTCAGAAGCACACACATGTCACTTGTGCCTTCGGCTGAATTACTTGACCCAACACTACTGGACCTTTTGGCCATACAAACACCAATGTGGCAATGGTCCTGCAAATAGGTAGCACTTACACATCACTAGCCACTCCCAGGCAGTGTCCTCAGTGATTGTCATCTTGTTTAGCCCCTGAGATATCTGAGGTCAGGAAAGAATGATAACATTTTCCCATAATTATTGTGTGTGCGCTTGTTTGTCTGTATGCGCATGTGCACAAGGGTCTAATATGCTCACTGATCCCCCCTCCCTTTTATTTTTTTGAGACAGGATCTCTCTGAATTGTAGCTCATCCATTCAGCTAGGCTTGCTGGGGCTAATGAGCTTCAGGGCTTTGCTTGTCTCTAGTTCCCCATGCGATCTTCTGCTAGGGTTACAGGACCATGGCCCTGGCTTCCAGGGGTTAAAACTCAAATGTCCTCATTGTGCAATAGGTCCTCCACTGACTGAGCCATCTCTCCAGCTGGAACAATGGCATTTTAAAGCGTGTGGAATGCATCCATGAGGCTGTCACCCCACGGATAAGCAGAACCACCCAGTCCCTACCTCTGTCACCTCTGCCACATGTGTCTCTGAGTGTAAATTCCTATCCCTGGGAGATGACAACAGCTCACAGGGGTTGAGGAAAAAAATGAATCGGTTAGTTATGGTTTCTACGACTGACCAGCTAGCATTTGATGGGGGACACTCCAGTTTAGGGGCAGAAAGGAAGCCCCACCCAGTTTACACCTAAGTTGAACCTGCAGAATTGAGTGTGCACGCAAGGTACCATTTGGCGCTCCCTGAGGGGCACCGCCTGTGAGAGGACATGTGTTCCTGCTCAGACCATGAAACTTGGACTTAAATGAGGGTTGTGTGTTTTAAAGACAGTTGGAAGTTCAGACATAAGGGTCCCTTTGGACCGCCAATAGAAGGAAAGAAACAGAAAGCAGACAACAAAGCCCCCACCAGACAGAACCCAGATCACCAAATGCCAGCTCTCTAGACTACAGGCTAGCCTTAAAACAACAGTAGCAGCAGTAGCAGCAGTAGCAGCAGTAGCAGCTCTAGCAGCAGCAGCAGCAACAGCAGCAGCAGCAGCAGCAGCAACAGCAGCAGCAGCAACAACAACAACAGGCTAGAAGGAATCAAATGTGTTGAGTGGGGGGTTGTGAGCGGGGTTTCCTTGGAGGAGGACATTATGGGAGGGCAAGACTGTCTGAGTTCTAAGGCTGGCCTGAGCTGAGAGTAAGTCAAAATTCCAGGAACAGAAGCCTACCTAGATGTGGCCGGTTGGGCCAGCTGGTATTTTGTGCAACCTGGCCAGGGATTCTGCTAAATGTCTATGAGACAAATAAGAGCGTTGGAGGGTCTTTGGCCTTGGCAAGGTGGGGGTGGGGTAGGGGTAGGATGGGAAGTAGTGGGTGTCATTCTGAAGTCACATGAGGATGGTTGCTCAGGATAGGAAAGAAAGCTGGGCCGGGGACCAGAGGACATGACTGCGAGGCACACGACTAGGTGACAGCCCCCTGGTGACCCTGCCCTAGGCTTGCTATGCACCAGGCCAGCGTGGGCTTCTGGTGGATTGAAGCCTCGTGTGGGAACAGGGCAGCGGAGTGGCTCAACCCCTGCTTCTGCCAGCGCTATTCTCCAGCCTGAGCTGTGTTCTACTCACCCTACAGCCGCCAGGCTCCACCCTCCTGTCTTCCTGTCGCTCAGGGTGACTCCCTAATGACTATAATCAGAATGTGTGCGGAGAAGCGAGGGAGGCGCAGTGAGCGGAGAGTGCTTCCCTAGCTACCCAGTCCATTAGCAGGGCAGCGGCCTGTCACAGCTGTCCACGGGGAGATGGGGCCTGGACTGGCCACGAGGACGGGAACGTGGGAGGAGAGCCGGTGCCTTCCCCACCCCTTCCACCCTTTCTCGATTCCTGGGTACTCCGGCTTAGGAGCTCTGCTCTAATTATAAATGGTTGGCCAGGGCCTGTAATTAAAAATAAGGCAGAAGACAGGCAGTATTGTCTCCTAACATGCTTTTAATTGGTGGAGTTAATTTTAACAGAGCCTAGCTGGTGCTGTAGAGGAGGGAATTCCAGAACGGGGGCTTTTGCTGGCATCCCCTAGAGTGCCCTCCTGTCTGCCCAGCTGCCTCCCCATCAGCTCGGGAGTACTCCCTGAGCCCTGGGCTTTGTGCTTGTAGCTGCGGTGCCTGGCACAGGGCAGCCAGAGGTGGGATGAACGGAGTTGCGAGCGGCAGGCTGGAGCAAGGGCGGGACCCAGGAGCCTCTCTTTTGCTGGATTCTCATTCCTAGAGTCCCTTTGCCATTCTTTTAGTCCGGAGATGGCGACCTGCAAGGAAGAGGACAAGGTTCTCAGGCTGGCTCAAGTGGCTGGGTTAAGGAGAGGATCTTGGGATTTTCGAAGGCAGGACAGGAAAAATTGCAAGCCACTTAGAAGCTAGAATGGAAACAAAGAAAACGGTAGACTAGGAAATGAGGGCAAAAGGAGCTCACCCCCTCCCCGCCCCCCTTCTCCAGCTCCCCAGACCTCCCGGCCCCACCCACTCCTCTTCCAGGAACCCCCCCCCCAGGGGACTTGACCTCCAGAAGTAGATGCAATTTTCTCTTTTAATTTCAGCTTAAGCTGTATGTATGTGTCTCAATAGAGCCCAGGCTGGCCTGGACCTCACTCTAGATAGACCAGACTAGACTCAAATGTACAGAGATCAGCCTGCATCTGCTTCCCTCCCGGGTTGGGATTACAGGTGTACAGTGTTATGCCGAGGAAGTTCAGGCATTTTATTTCCACTAACAAGGTTCAAGGTAGGAGGATATGTTCAAATTTAGTTATTTTTAAAAGATAGAGCAGGATGGCTCATCTGGTAAAGGTTGTTTATCCCTCTGCCTGAGTTCAGTCCATTCCTGGGATCTAGCTTCTTTGAATGGTAAGAATCCTGGCCCACCTGTAAAGAAATCCCAGATCATGGGGCTGGAGAGATGAATCAGAGTTTAAGAGCACTTGCTGCTCATGCAGAGGGCCCAAGTTTGGTTCCCAGTACCCATGTCAGTGAGTTCATGGGGTTCTGATACATCTGGCCTCTGAGGACACACATATCCTCATACAGACCTATAACTAAACGTAAAATACATCTTTCAAAAGGAATCCCAACTCACACAGTCAACCTCTGTCTGACCTCCCAGGAGCTGGGACAGTTCTGTCCCCATCCCTTCAGGATGTCTAGCCAGAAATCACAAAAGCAAAACTGTCCTAGTCTCTGGAGGGAATCTTGTGTGGAACCCAGCACATAGGTAGCAGGTGTTCAGTAAAACCATGACGTACCATGTCCTATCAAGGGAAGCAGTTTAGCCACATATATTATTTTTGCCCAGGTAGAACAAACATCTCATATGGTTTTGAAATATTAAAGCAATAATATGCTCCTACTGCCCAGTGGCCTCCGCAGCACAGATGCCTCTGGGAAGGGCAGCTGCAGTCAAAAACAGAGAAGTCAGTTGAGTTGTAGAATAGATTTTTTTTTTTTAAACTGGAAGCAGCCGAAGATACAACAGACTGTGAGCCCAGCTTAAGAGAGAATCACTTTAGCTTTAAATTCCAAAAAGACTTAGTTTAAAACTCAGAACTGATCATGGAATTTTGAGTTAACCATTAAGTGTCTGGGGATGGGAGCGATGCTTCAGCGTTGGGTGTATGAGTTAACCCAGCTCTAAGGTGCAAAAACCATGGATGTAGGCATGCTTTCCCCATCATGAAGTGTGTCTAATATTAGCTGTGTTTCTAATAATACTGAAGACCCAGTGACTGAGAACACTGGGTACACAGCGGCTTACTCTGCGCTAGGTGCTGTGCTGGGGGGTTGCTGCATCTCATTTAACACTCGCAGCCTCATAAACTGATTACCCTCTCGAGCTCATGCAAATTTGCTGAATTCCTCACAGCAAGAACAATGGGCCTCTGTCTTGTCTTTCAATCAATGCCATCATCCCTGTTTCTGTGGCTCCCTCCCTCATTTAGGATCTTGTCTTTCTGTTGTCTCTGCTGATGCTGTGCATGCTTAGGGAAGTCAGTCAGTCCCTAGGGTCTTGAGGGCCTCAGGGAAGGTGACTACTTTCACTTCTGGGTCACAAGTACATTCCCACAAGGCTTCATCTCTGTATTCCCTCAAAATAGTTTGTTTCTTTGTTTGTCTGGGCAGAGGAAAGGTACACATGTACCATGTGGCGATCAGAACACCACCTAGGGGAATGGATTCTTTCTTTGCACTGTGAGTTGTGGGGACTGAACCCAGGTCATCTGCAGACTTGACATCCCAGGCCACCTGTAGGCTTGATGTCAAGCAACCTTACCAACTGAACCACTGGCTTTCATCTCTGGGCTTTTTTGAGACAGGTTGGCCTTGAAGTCAATATGTGGCTGAAGATGTCCTTGAACTCTTATCTTTCTGCCTCTACCTCCCAAGTATGAGAATTACAGGCCTAGTAATAAGTCACCATGCCTGGAGACTGAATCCTAAGATTTGTGCTTGCAAGGCAAACACTCTACTGATTGAACTACATACCCAGCCCACGTCTTTACACTTTACATATAAAATGTCACGATAGTCACGTGCGTGTGTGTGTTTCTTTTTATGTTTGTATCCAGAACAGTTTTCTGTAGGATCTAGCAAATGATTGGGACTGACAACTGTGACTGTCTGGCAGAGTGGCTAAATGAGAAAAAGCTTGCCTTGGGGCTGAGCTGGGTGATGCTCTGCTGTCTGAGAAGGACACCCTCTTAGGAAGCTTGGAAGGAGTTATTGGGTCTGTTCAGTTCTCCATCTCACTTTTAATTAATTAATTAAGACTAATTAATTAATTAATTAGACACAGTTTCACTCTGTAGCCCTGCTTGGCCTGGAATTCACTATGTAGACCAGGCTGACCTTGAACTCTAGGACACCCTTCTGCCTCATTGTGTCCATTGTGGGGGAGGGGAGATTGTAGCTACACCTCTCCTGGCTACGCCCTGCCCTATTACTATTCACTTGGAGATCACAGGTGGGTCTGTGGAGTCCAAGGCAGATGGCTTCTGCTTTTCTCTCCAGCTCCCAGGATGTTACAGCAGGGACAGACACCAGAGAGCCATCAGAAGGCTTGCGTATTATGCCCTAAGCTCACACAACAGCCATCTTGGTTCCTGGCCAATGACCAGTATGGAGGAATAGAGTGACCCAATCAGACAGATGAGATCGAGGCCTAAGGTCAATACTATTTTAATGTTAGCTGGTGTGGTGACATGTACCTCTAGGGCCAGCACTTGGGAGGTAGAGGGAAGACAAGGTCAAGGTTTAGGCCAACTTGGTCTCTATGTAGCAAGACCTTTTCTCAAACAAACAAGCCAATTTGTTGCATACATCTATTCTTTTTGTTGTTCTGGGAATTAAGCCAAAGCTGGATATGTTAGGCAAGTGCTTACCGTTGAATTACACTTGAAACAGTATGTGTGATATTACTATTTTATTGTTACATGTTTATTACATGTTCATCTTGAATATGTGTGTACATGCACACATATGTGGAAGTCGGAGGAAAACCCAAAGGAAGCACTTCTCTCTTTCCTCCATGGAGGTCTCAGGGTTCGAACCCAGCCTGTCAGGCCTGGCTGCAGGTGTTTCCCTCCTCTGAGCCATCATCTTGCTGGCTCTTTTTTTTTTTTTTTTAAAGGCAGACTTACTATATCACCCAGGCTAATCTCAAACTCCTATATTCATACTTGTAATCCCAGAATTTAGGAGGCTGAAGGAAGAAGGGCAATAAGAGCTCTGGGCCAGGAGTTCGAGGCCAGCCTATGCTGAACAAGGGCCCAGATCAATGCCTTGCGTGAGAGAGGGCT
Organism: Mus caroli; assembly: GCF_978045245.1. Classification (NCBI taxonomy): domain Eukaryota; kingdom Metazoa; phylum Chordata; class Mammalia; order Rodentia; family Muridae; genus Mus; species Mus caroli. The sequence continues at coordinate 41,739,925 of NW_028227266.1, read as the reverse complement.
GTCCAGGTACCGTGTGGAATCTGGCCTCTGTAAGCCTTCTTGTTGTTTGAGACAGGGTCTCACTCTGTAGTCCTGGCTGCTCTGGAAATTGCCCTAGGCTAGGCTCGAACTTACAGAGATCCACTAGCTTCTGTCTATTGGAAAATGTTGACACTATGGTCTGATTGGGGGCACTCATTTTGATTTTCTAAAACTATTGCATTAAAATATTTACTCGGGGAGCCGTGGAAGGAGAGAACCTGGCTTTTCCAAGTTGTCCTCTGATCTCCCACATGAATACATGGCCCCTATCCCACCCCGACTCCAGGTCTGCCACCTCATTCTCTCTATAAACTCAGTATCTACTCTCCCCACTCCTGCCTGCTGATTCATACACGCCCAAGGTAAATGCATTCTGTGCATAAAGGCAGGATTATCCGTGGGGCTCAGTCTTTGTGTTGGGATGCAGGCTGTGTCTGGCTTCCTACATCCTGGAGGAACCATTTATATCTGGTAAGTACCCAATAAATACGTGTTGACTAAGCCTGTCTCCCTTGGTCTGACTGAGAGCTCTCATCCTGAGGGAGTCTTTTCTTCTTTCCCTAGCTGCAGCCTGGGGCGTGAGAGTGAGGAAGCCATGTAAGGTCTTCAGTCGGTTCTCTCATTCCTGAATTGCTTGGTGATGAAGCCAGCCCTGCTGGAGGAGCTCTGGTAACACGTTCAAAGCCAGCAACAGTAGCACAAACCTGTCATTACAGCACTAGGGAAGCAAAGACAGGAGGATGGAATTTGGGGCCAGCCTGGGCTAGCCGACACCCCGACACAAACAAATAAACAGATCTACTAACTTCCTAGTGTTTTTGGTAACAAATCACTGGGAACTTTCCCTATTCCCCCCTAACTCCCTCCATAGGCTGGATTTTCAAAACGAAAGTGACAGAAGTCTTCTCGGAGAGACTAGAGAACATGGCCTGACATTCTCTGAAGAAGCCACGTCGATGTTAAAGACTCTGGACGCTAACTTGGGCATCGTGATTATGGAGCGATGGAATGTTTATCAATGTTTATTAAGTTATCTTAATAGCCATTTACTATCAGCCTCCGGATCTGACCGAGCCTGCCTGCATGAGACTTTGAGATAACGCTCTTGGAATGTGGTGTTAAGCTCAGCCCAGATTCTGCCTTCAGCAACCCTGAAGCTAAGGATGCCAGGAGATAACATCTGGGGTTTGTTGCTTTGTTTTGTAGTGAAGGTATTGAACCCAGGGCCTTGAGCACTGCAGGCTAGGTCCCAGCAAGTACCACCTCCCTGCCCCTAAGATAACATCCGAGTCTTGTCAAAGAGATTTCCTGTTGTTGCTAAAGCTTGTTGGGCTCCAATCACAGACTGGGAGAGTGTTGACTCTGGGCTTTTTTTTTTTTTTGGTCCGGTGACTGTGAAAATTCCTTTAACTTCTCCTGCAGCCCCAGAACTTGTCAGTCAGGGCATGGTTACTCATACTTGGCTCACAATAAAAGCTTGATTTCTTTGAGGCAAAGGTGTTTCTATATTGATAAGAAGAATCTGAGCTGGGGATAATCTCTTATCTCAGCACCGAGGAAGCTGAGGCAGGAAAATCAGGAATTCAAGGCCAGCCTGGGCTACATTTCAAGTTCCAGACATGTGTATAGGAACCCCCAATGCTCTCCTTTTTTTTTGTTTCTTTCTTTTTCTTTTTAAAGAATCTGTTGCATGCCTTGCTCTTAGCTTCTGGTGGCTTCCAGAAAGTCTTGGAGTTTCTTGGGCCTCTGGGATGGCTTGGTGGACAGGAGCAATTGCTACCAAACTTGATGACCTAGGATACCTGGAACCCACCTGATAAATGGGGGAACTGAACTGACTCCCTTGCGTTATTCTCTGGCTTCCATATGTACCATGGCACATACATACCTGTTTCTCTCTCTCTCTCTCTCTCTCAACAAAATTGGAGTTTTTGGCTTGTTGAGCATCACACATTCCATCTCCGACTTCCCGTGACATTCTCCCAACGTCTTTTTTTTTTTCTTTGTTTTGTTTTTATTTTTTCTTGTGTCACTTTCTTAAAAGAATAACAATCATATTGGATCCAGGGTCACTTGAGTTCAGTGACCACATTTTAACTTGATTACATATACAAAGATTTTGTTTCTAAACAGTCACACTGGCTTTCTCTGGGTGACTATGGGCTTGGGTTGGGAGGTGGGGTGGGAAGACAGTATCTAGTAGTACAGGAAACAAGCGCTTCTCTGCTGGAGACCAGCGTCCAGCAGAGAAGGAGGAACAGACTTGCCAATTACAGTGATAGAGAGATGGATGTGGGACATGTTGGAGCTGAGAATGGACAAGGGGAAGATGTGGGGAGACTTCTCAGGAAGCAGAAGTTGGGTAAGGAAAGGTGTTCCAGGCATGGAAGCGTGGCCTGGGGTACACAGAGAACTCCCAGGTCCTGGTGATGTAGAGCCAAAAGTGACAGAGACAAAGGTTCAGGACAGTTCTGGGCCCCCCTGGGCATCATGGAAGCCACCAGAAAGTTTCAGACAATGAAACATTGTTAGAAAAATGGGCCTTAAAGATGACCTCCATGTGAGAGGGATTCAGGGATGCAGCTGAGGGCCAGCTCAGGGCTAGTCCAGGCTAGCTGGCTAGTCCAGGCTAGCAGCATCAGGTCATCTCTGATGATAATGCTCACTGCCAGTTCCCCCTGACTTTTTCTGGATACAAACACCACAGACCCACCGCACAAGCCTCACTTTGTACATTGAGCCTGGCCCCTTTTTCTTTTCTTTTCTTTTCTTTTCTTTTCTTTTCTTTTCTTTTCTTTTCTTTTCTTTTCTTTTCTCTTTTTAAGATTTATTTATTTATTATATGGAAGTACACCGTAGCTGCCTTCAGACACCCCAGAAGAGGGCATCAGATCTCATTACGGATGGTTGTGAGTCACCATGTGCTTGCTGGGATTTGAACTCAGGACCTTCGGAAGAGCAGTCAGTGCTCTTAACCGCTAAGCCATCTCTCCAGCCTCTTGACCCTTTTTTAAAAAGAAAAATGAGAAGGCATTGGAGATTCTGGAGGAGCTGGGCTCCCCCAAGCTTTACACACTGAAGCTTGCTGGCCATTTGTTTCCTGTGGGGATCCCCTCCATGGGAGAGCCTTCTCCTCTGTTCTTCCTTTTACAGCTTCGGTTCCTTCACTACAATTGAACTGGATCTGAAACCATCCCACAGTGCCCAGGCGGTGAAGGAGCCCTCTGGCCTGTGGACATTCCTTCCTGGGGACTGCGTAATGACCTTCTTTCCAGAGCTTGTGAGCTCCTCCTTGTACTGACCTCAGTTCCAGAGGCTGAGCGTTCAGACCTCACTCTGCAGCGCCTTCCTCCCTGGGCCACTGGTGCTTGGCTTGGCCACAACTGATCCACAGCAGAGTCCTGTGTCCATAGCCCACAGGTCGGTCACAAGCTGCATTTAGGATGCTATGACTCAGCCTTCCTTCTCCAGGCTAGATAGAGGAGACAGTCCACAGGCAACAGCAGATATGAGTTTATATGGTAGTACCAGTGTGTGCGTGTGTGTGTGTGTGGCATCGATTGGCAATTGAAGAGCTTTGGGGTCCTGGCTGTGGGACCAACCCACTGCCTGGTGCAGGTAGGGTGGTTAAGAAAGGTCCTGTACGGGAATGCAATCCAAGAGAGGTGCAGTTGAGGGGTGGCTTGGGGAGCAGACATTTCATGTCGCATCTGAAACAGCTGCTCATAGATTCATACTATAGAGAAAAACAAACAAACCCAGCAACACTGACAGATAAGATGGTCGGATGCCCTGCTAGCATACTGTCCTGTCCCCTCTGTGGGGGCTTTCATTCTCTTTGAGCTATTTTACAATGCTGCCCCTGACTACTGGATTAAAAGTATGTGCTATCATACCTGGCATCCTTTCCTCCTTTCCTTCCTTCCTTCCTTCCTTCCTTCCTCCCTCCCTCCCTCCTCTCTTTCCCTCTTTCTTGCTTTCTTTTGAGACTCGGACTTGCTATGTGGCCCTGGCTGTTTTCTAACTCTCAGCAGCCTCTCGCCTCTGCCGCCTCAGTGTTGGATTATACATATGAGCACTACCTCTGGCTAGCAGATATTTCTTGGCTTTTCTCAGGACCAATACTGGGATGACAAAGATAAAGGGAATTCAATCCATCCCCTCAAAAGCCCACTGTCCAAGACAGAAGCAACAGGGAGGTTCCTCAGTGGTCAGCGCGGGATGGTGCTAAGGCTGCAATTGGAATGGGATTTGGCTTTTTTTTTTTTTAAACTGGGAACAGCATGAGTTTGGAGACTCAGACAGGTGTTTCTTGTTTACACCTTCAAAGCTCCAAGAGTTTGGCAGGCATTCTGAGATGCTGAGACAAAGGGATCCTTCTAGGGCAGGAATAGTGACTTTCAAGCCAGCCTAGGCTGCATAGTTACTTCCAAGCCATCCTAAGCTACACAGTGAGTTCCAGGCCAGCCTGGGCTACACAGTGAGTTCCAGGCCAGCCTGGGCTACACAGTGACTTAAGCTTCAGCTTTATAATTGCAAATAAATGAGTGGAGTTTTAAAATTTTTTTTAAAAAAATTAAATCTGTGCCTTAAAAGCTGGAGAAAAAAAGCTTGTCCAGTGCTAGGTCTAGGCACCTAGTAAATGCTGGTCTGCTCATGTCCTCCTGACAGGGGCTTCACAGGTGCAAGAACGGCTCCTGATGCCACCCCTCGCCCCCGTGCCTGCTCAGAGAAATCTAAGATGCCTTCCAGAGAGGGAAACCCTTTCTTTATAGGGCCAGCTAGGCAAGGGCTCCTGGGTAAACAGCCTGGCACAGGAAGCCCAGAGCCAGCAGTCCCGGTGTGTAATTGGTGATGTTGTGTTTCTGCTTGGAGAGGCTTCAGTAGGAAGACCCCTCAGCCATGAGCCCTCTGCCCTCAGAAAGCACTTTGCATCCCTGGCCTCATTGAATCCCCACAGAGCCTATTTGGGAGGGCAGGAGTCAGGACTGGCCTCATTCCATGGAGGAGGGACCCGGGTTTCCAACAGAGAAATCAGCAAACTGGTCCCTTTAGCAGAGCCAATGAGACCGAGCCACACACATGCTGAGGAGGCAGGAAGGAAGTAGAAGGGTGATGGAGCAGTCATTCTAGAAGGGAACTCCAGGGAGGCCAAAAGTAGAGTCAGTCTAGTTGATGGGAGCTGAGCCTGTGGCGGAGGTGGGCCAGAGTTCTGCCATTAACATGCAGTGTGACTTTTATCCACACTGAGCCTTAGTTTCCCATTATAAAACTGGGGATAATCGGACAGCTCTGTTAGTAAAGTGCCTGTGTGGCAGACAAGGATCCCTGGCTTTTAATCCCTAGCACTGCACAAACTGGGCATGCTGGTGTACGCCCGCAATCCCAGCACTCGGAAGATGGAGTCAGGGTGTTGAGGAGTTAGAGATCGCCTTGGCTATCCACTGAGCCAGTGTGGGATACATGAGACCCAGTCTCAAAGTCAATCCACACATCAATCAAATAAAGTAATAGAATAAAATAAACTCTGGACAAAGTGGCAGGTGCAGACGGGCATCCTTAAGTGTTCACTAAAGGGGAGAGAGTAGTCTATGCTCAGCCCTCAAGCATTAGAGTTGTGGGTGGGACAAAATCGCTGTGGGGCTTCATGAAGTGGGGATCACAGGCAGGTCTAGGGACATCTTCTAGAGGCTGTGGGAAGGACAGGCCTGTCTTAGATAGGGTTTTACTGCTGTGAACACACACCATGACAAAGGCAAGTCTTATAAAAACAACATTTAATTGGGGCTGGCTTACAGGTTCAGGGATTCAGTCTATTATCATCAAGGTGGGGACATGGCAGCATCCAGGCAGGCATGGTCCAGGAGGAGCTGAGAGTTCTACATCTTCATCTGAAGGTTGCCAGCAGATATACTGACTTTCAGGCAGGTAGGATGAAGGTCTTAAAACTCACACCCACAGTGACACACCCACTCCAACAAAGCTACACCTTCTAATAGTGCCACTCCCTGGGCTAAGCATATACAAACTATACCAAGGCCTAATAAGATAATTCAGTTTGATTTCTTAAATTTTTTTATTACAGCTAGGGGTACAGTAAGGTAGCACATGCCTTTAATCCCAGAATTCAGGAGATAGAGGCAAGCAGATCTCTGAGTTTAAGGCCAGCCTGGTCTACAGAGTGAGTTCCAGTAAAGCCAGGACTATACAGAGAAACCTTGTCTCAAAACAAACAAACAAACAAACAAACAAACAATTTTTATTACATTATTTGTGTGTGTGTGTCTGTGTGTGTCTGTGTGTGTCTGTGTGTGTCTGTGTGGAGGTCCGAGGACAACTTACAAGAATCTGTTCTCTTTCCTCCCTGTGGTGTGTCCTGGGACCAAACTCAGGTCATCAGGCTTGGTGGCAAATGCTTTTATCCGGTGTGCCATCCTTCTAGCCCCGGCAACCTATATGAAGACTTGGGACAGCTTTTCCTCTGGAGCCAGGATATTTGGCACATAGGCCACAGTTAGAAGCACAAAGGTGAGTCCCAAAGGGCAATGGGGTCATAGCTGTGCAAACCATAGACCTCTATGGTCTAAGACAATGACCAGACTCCAGGAGGGTGGTCAGGGAGAGCTCAGCTATGTCCGTGTACTGGGTGTGGGGCAGCTACTATCATATTTCTTGAAAACAGACTGCTTCCTAATTCCTATAGCAGGGCCTGAATACTCCTTCCTTATCTCCATTCCTTCTGTGGTCTTTCTGGGACCTTACTGCAGTTCTGCTGGCTTTTCTAGTGGATTTTCCCTTCTGTCCCATTTGTTCTTTTCCCCTCCCCTCCCCTGGTGTCCCCTTCCATCCTCTCCTTTCCCTTTCCACCCTTCCCTGGCCTTCTTTTCTTCCTTCTCCCACGCTGGTAATTGAATCCAAAGACTTGAGCATTCTGGGCAAATGCTATACCACTGAGCTGATCTCTACCCCTTGTTCTCTTTCTCTCTCTCTCAGCGGGATCTTGCTATGTTGGATAATGCAGCCTGGACTGGTCCAGAATGCATGACTCTTGCCTCCGCCTCCTGGATGCTAGGGTTGCAGTTGAGCATCACCGCATCTGGAACCTCATAGTGGATTTCCCCTGTTTCAATGGTTTCTGGGAGGCAGAGGGTCCTCCCACTCCCAAGTCACTCAAGCCTCTGGTCCCTCTCCACCTGAGTCCTTTGCCAGCTACCCCATCCCACCCTGATGACTCCTTTCTGCTATCATTTAAATTGCTCAACCACAAAACAAAACAAACAAAACCCTCTCTCCTAGGGCCCCACCTGTCTCTTCAGATAACATCTTATCTTTCTCTCCAGTGCAAATCTCTAGCCCGGGTCTCTCTTGCTTTCTCTTCATCTCCATTCCTTTTCAAGCCATTCGCAATTGGAGTCCCTGAGGCTTTCTTCTGAGGGTCATTACCAGTCCATCCATTTTAAAACCCAGCAGGCACTCTCAAGGCCTTTCTACTGTCAAAAGGCAGAACGACAGCAATTTAGCTTTATTTTCAACTCTAGAACCAGGCAAAGCTTGTTCTATAAAACAGAGCAAGTATCCCAATGGCCTGAGTGAAGACGGTAGGTTTTACAGAGAATGTCTTAAAGAGAGCCAACCCCAAAATCAAAAGCAAATCAGTAATTTCAGCTCTTCCCCTTGTATGTGGGAGATGGGAGGCAGAACAATAGGAGTGTAACCGATTGGCCAACGTTGGGTTTCTTCAGGTTACCTTTTCCTGTGTATGTCTAAGGATTAAGCCAGAGGGAATTTTATTATCATGCCAGTCGAAACCAGCCTGTTTGGGAAATTTGGCTGTTATCTCTCTAATCCTGATTTCTCAGAAGGGGAGATAAACAGCTTAGTTTCAGCTTGGTGACGTGGAGGTTTAGCGTGAGTGACTCCATTTTGATTTTCAGACTGTTTGGGGCCTATGCAGAAGCTTAGCCCAAAACAATGTCTCCTATAATTTTTATTTTAACACTGACTTAGGCAGCGTTTGCCCACGAGGGCGTCTGCTCTGAGCTGGTACACTCTTGGGTTTCCTGAGGCAGGGACATACTGTTCTAATGGTCTTCATTTGCTAGTTGCTCTCCACCCTGGACCTCCCCTCCTCCATCCCCTGTGCTTCCCAGCTATGTGCAGAGGCCTCTCTCTCCCTCCACTCTCCATGTGAACTCATCCTCCTTGTGGCTTTAATTACCATGGAGAGGCGGTGACAGCTCTCCAGTGCAGGCTTGCCTGAGTGCAGGAGGCTGAGCTGCCGCAGAGCACCTCTGCATGGATGTTTCATGGGTGTCTACTCTCTACATGTGCAGACTTGAATATCCTCTCAATGTTAGCCTCCCTGTCTTCCTGACATGGCCAGTATCCCAGCCAGCACCGCCTACCCCTCGCCCATCAGAAATGTGGACCTGGTCCTTTTGTTTTGTTTGTTTTGAGACAGTCTCTTCATTACAGCCCAGGCTAGCCTTGTGCTCAGCAAGTAGCAGAGGCTGGCCTTGTATTCATGCTTTACTTCTGAAGTCCTGGGATTACAGACATGTGCCTCCACACCTAATGAGAGTTTGCCTTAAAAAATTCAAAACACCGGAGGCTAGCCTGGTCTATGTAGTAAGATGTTATCTAAGCAAGCGAACACCCACCCAAAACAAAACAAAAAAGGCATTCATACACGTTTGAGAGAGAAAATCTTTCTTGCTCAGTAGTCGGAGCTGTCTTTTAACTCATAATCGTCCTGCCTCTGCCTCCTTAGCTCTGGATTACAGGTATGTAACACCATGCCTAGTCATTACTATTCTCTTTTCTTTTCTTTTCTTTTTTTTTTTTTGGTATGTTTGCTGGACTGGGTGTTTGGTTTTGTTTTGGCATAGGGTCTTGCTATGTAGCTCTGACTGGCCTGGAACTTACTGTGTAGATGGGGCTGTTGTCTTTGAACTTGCTGTGTAGATGGGGCTGTCTTTGAACTCATGTGCTCCTCTTGCTTCAACCCCAAGCCTGTGCTTCCAGGCTCATGACACTTGCAGGCATACCATTTTTTTTTTCAGTAACTTGCTCTGCCTGCTCGCATCCCCAGAACGCCTCCTGTCTGTCTCCACTCATCTGTCTCTGCGCACCAATCTTGGATTAGTGTTTTTCTATTTTGATGGAAGAAATCTGGCTGGTTTTCACATGCATGTGACAGAAATAGAATTATTGTTTTTTGGTTGTGTCCTGGGTTCTGCCTTCCACGTTAGCAGCGGCTCTTTGAGTGGGAAATCAAATGGACGCTTCTCTTTGGTTTCTTGTGTCTTACACACACCAGTGGCTCCGGGAGGTGTCTGCTGGCCTCTGCTGTGAGTGTTAATTCTGTTGTGTTCAGAAAGCAGCACTCCAAAGTGCAGAGCTCAGACACACTGAGTACTTTGAACAACAACAAAAAAGCCATCTTACAACCAAGTCTCCTCAAACCTTTCCCACTTCCTCCTTCTCCCAAGGAAAGGGTTATCTCTAAGTCCAGTATCTGCCCTAGCCTGGGTCCTCTAGAGCATGACCTTACAGGATAGAATCAGAGGTGATCTTGGTCCAGAGCCTTGATAGGCTTTGGCCCAGGCTACTAGCTATTTTTATTCACTCAGTTCCTCTAAATGCTTCTCCCTCTCTAAATTACCAGCCTGCCTCTTCTTGAGATGGGTGTACACACTCTTAAGTCTCCCTGCTTGATCCTCCCCTCTGGTGATGCCTCGTGGAGCAGGCTTGAACCTTTTCTCTGCGAAGGTTTGAGCTTCCAGAGAGCATGAGGTACATTTCCTTGGCCTCTACAAAACCATCTTTTAGGGTTTTTTGTTTTGTTTTGTTTTTTAATTGAGACACTATCTCATGTAGCTCAGGTTGGTATTGAACTCACTATGTAGCCCAAACTGGCATTGGGTTCTGAGCTCCTTAACCTCTTGCCCCCACCTCTCGATTGCTGGGAGTTCAGATATGCACACCGTGATGCTGATCTTGTTCTCCTCTTTATTGTTTAGACAAAGTCCCTCTATAAAGTCCAGGTTGGCCTGAGACTTTTTAAAAAATATTTAATTATTTCATATATGTGGTGTTTTCCCTGCATGCATGTGTGCACCACATGTAGAGGTAAGAAGAAGGCACCTTCTGGATCTGGAGTTAACTGACAGTTGGAAGAGCTTCCAGTGCGCGTAACCACTGAGCCATCTCTCCAGTCCTGGGACTTGTTCAGGCTAACTGTCAGCTGTTGGCAGTGTTACCTCTGCCTCCCAAAGCTGGGATTAAAAGCGGGCACCATCATGCCTAGCTCCATTCTTGGTGGGTCCTGGTGGCCCACAGCTGGGCAGAAGCTGGCTGGAGTCAACCAGAAGCCCCTGTTCCATCTTTGTTCGTGTCTTCACTTCTGAATCTTGAGACGTCTGTGCTGCTGCCCATGTAATATAGAGGAGGCCGGGCACTGTTAAATTGAGGGGTGCTCCTGGAACACAGGCTCCATATCTGATCAGTCACCCAGGACTCCAGTTCCTTGTTCAGGAAATGCATACGCATGTGAGCCATACTGAGTTTGTGTTCTGCTGCCGCCGCTGCCGCCGCTGCATTTCAGACTAGGTATCTCTAAGGTTAGCCACAGAATTGTGACTGGCTACAAATGTTTTTAAAGCAGCAGGGCTTGCTTCTTGTATTAGAAACTTGATTCATGTGTGATGCCTAGAACTATGGCAGCTATCTTGTGACCATGAGGGCAGCTAACATAGAAGCAGTGCAGTCAGGGAGAGGCTGAGAGAGCAAAACTGTGTAAAACCGAAACAAAATTCACACACACACAAACACACTCACAGAGAGTGGGAGAGAGAAAAAGGCAACAGTAATGTAATTCATCTGTCTTTAATCAACAGAAATAAAGCTAATAAATTCTTTTTGAACATGTAATTAAGGAAAGTTTTTACAGTAATTGCTACTAAGTCAGGAGCTTCTAACATTGAGTATGTGCTACTGTGCTCTTAAATAAAAGCCTTTACATTTGTCTCTACTCCATTGTGTTTTCAGTTTCCGTAATCGTCCGTCGTTCACACCTATACCGGGTTGCCGGTGTCGCTGTATGAGATATTCCTAGGTCCTCTTTCATTCACAAATGTTGTTCAGCTCACCATCCTCTTTCAGGGAAGAACGGAGTCCTAGCCACTGCTGGGGCAACGTGGGCTGCAGAGTGAGCCCCAGGCCAGTCTGGAAACGTAGAGACCCTATTTCAAAATGAATAAGTGTGTGTGTGTGTGTGTGTGTGTGTGTGTGTGTGTGTGTGTGTAGGGGATAGAGCACAGTGCAGAGGGTTGCTGAGGATGCGCGAGGCCTGGGAAAAACGTAGGTGAGAGAGAAAGCTTGGTGCTCAGCCACACCACACTGGGTAGTTCTCAGTGCCAAGGAACAGATGTTCTGAGTCACCTCTCTACGTCATGAAGCCCTCGTTTCTCTGTGCTGCTCCCATCTGGGCAAGGACACAGTGACTGTGACACATGCATGAAGGTAGAAGCTGTAGTAGGACAAACTGTACTAAACCTGGGAGTTCCCAGAGCTGTGTATGTGTGTGTACTGTTGTAGCCGCCCCCCCCTCTCTCTCTCTGTGTGTGTGTGTGTGTTTGGCTTGAGCAACTCTTTATTCATTGGGGTCTTGAGGTACTAGCAATTCGGGAGAGGAGATTCGTTGACAGTGCTTCCCTAAGGTGAAACATCCCTGCTTTCTACTTAGTGCTGTTTGCCTGAGCCTGTCTCTCCCCTCCTGGCATGGCTTAGGTCCCTTGATGGTCCCTGAGGAAGAGGCTGGTGGGGCTCCTAGTCCAGTATTCAGTCACTGTGATGGCCAGCCCCTCCAGGCTATGGGCAGGTGTGAGAAATTAAAGACAGGAAGTGTGGGGCATTGCTCATGTGTTCTTAGAGTCCTAGCCACCAGTGCCATGAGGGACAGCCACTTGGAACTGGACTGGCCTAGACAATCCATTGCCCTTAGGAGAAAAGTCTATAATTTGAGAACTCTGGGTCCTAAAATATGGGTATAGAGACTTGGCTAGCTCCAAGTTCTGAAGGGTCAGCAGAAGTTACTGTGTGGTCCAAATTGTTGGAATCCACAGGGGACCTGCCCGTGATACCTAAGATGGGGCCTGTGGTGAGCGGGTTTGAATCTGGAGGCAAGTTGGAGGTGCTGAAAAATAGAGGTAGATGTCACATAGGGTCAACTCTGATGCCTCTTTCATAACTCGATGGTTCATCATAGCTGATGTTAAGCCTAAGTGGAATCCAGAAGTGCCTGTGAGAAAAATGCAAAGCCTACATATAGTTGTGGAGGTGGTAAATCTTTATGGATTCTCCCTATCCACCCTCTGTATGAGTTCCCTCAGGCATCATGCCCATATCCACTTTGAAGCTTGCCCTGTGTGGGGCACTAGAGGGAAGAAAGAGTCTCAGAGGACCCTAGGGTCTGGGTGGAGATCCTCCAATGTAGGAGAAGCTGCTTCCTGAACTGACCCACAGTGGAGTGGCAGGAGGTAAAAGGTGTGTGTGTGTGTGTGTGTGTGTGTGTGTGTGTGTGTGTGTGTGTATGTGTGTATTGATAGCACTGTCTTGTGGATGCTAAGGGAATGAGCAGAGCCCAGGGAGACTGGTAGATGTTCAGAAGGATATGGCCCTACGTACAGTGGGCAGCTGATCCCAATGCAGAAGTCTTCTGGGGGTCGGTTCTGGGTTTTCATGCTAGAGCTCTAGAGACAGGAGCAAAGAGGAGAGAGAAAAGAGGTTAGGGACAGCAGGTGCCTTCCACACTTGGCAATTCCTTAGCTCATTTCAGCTCATGGAGCTTTTTCAAGATACCCAGAAGTGGTCTTCACTCCCCCCCTCTGCAGGCTCAAGGAAGGTCACACAGGCGAATGGCAGGGTTTGGTCTGACCTCACCTCTGCATCTTTGGCAGGGGAGCAGATAGAAGAGCCACCTTCCCCAGGAAAAGAAATAGGTGGCAGTTAATTTTAGAGACCTTGAAGGGATCTTCACGCAGCTCCTTACCACCCTGAGTCCTGGAGAGGATATCTCCGGATTTCTCTCAGCCTCATCTGAAGTCTTTTTGTGGCTTCCCTGAGACGCTCATCTTGACGGACTGCTTTTTGTTCCTGGGTGTGGAGGCTGGGTTGCCCTTCCTGGCCTTCCCAGTAGGGGGCGCCCTCGCACCTGGCCTCCAGCTACTGTTCCAAGATCCCATAAATCTCCGAGTGGGAATAATAGATCCCTGCGTTACCCTTTAAAAACAATGGAAAGGGCCTTGGATCCATGACTGGATACTTGCTGAATCTGGGAAGGGCCCCCAGCCCCCTCTGCCAGGCTTACAACTTCTGGCCTCCTTGGGAACTGGACATAAGAGTTAGACCATTCCAAGCCTTCTCCAAAGGAGAGCCTGGACCCTTTCACTATCCAGGTCCGGAAAGAAATGAGTTCATTTAAAGCTGCCCAGGGATCCTGGGAGCAAAGGGAACCTCCAGGTAGGGAAGGAAGCCCTCTCAACGTTTCAGCACAACCCTACTCAGAAAGCTGCTCTTTGGGGCAGCGCTGCTTTCTCTCTGCCTCCCGCCCACCGGCCCTGTGCCTGGCCCTCCTGTAGTCAGCACGTTTGGAGTCTGGAGCCGGCTGGAGATGTCGGGAGGCAGGGATTTTTCTGGTCATTTTCTCTCTCAAGGTAGACCCCTCAATGTAGTCCACGATCCAGCTACTGAAGCAGCTACTGCTGTCCACGACTGGAGGATGAAAGAAGGGGGTGGGAGAAAGTGGACGACGGAGGTAGGATGGGAGTGGCAGAGGGCGGGGCTGAGCCCACACCGGGGTGGGGGTAGTGGAGATGGTGGTGAAGGTATTGGGGTGCTATGTGGTGTGGCTGGCATGGCAGCTTCCTGCCTCCCTTCTTTGTTGAGATTGACACCCGCGTTAGCATAACAAAGGCCCAGGTTTCTGGCCTTGTATCACCTCTTGTGGCGGGAGGTACTAACAAGAAAGCCGCTAACTAGAGCATCAGCCTTCACAGGCACGTCTGTGGGCAGCACCGGTCTAGTCCTTGGACAACTGGTGCTGGGGTTGGAATTGGGGTTTGTAGAGTCACGAAGCTGAGAGAAGAAGAGGTACAGGTGAGATCCTGTTGTGGCGAGCCTCTGCCCCAGGGCATCAGGGAGCGGTATCAGAGGAGGAGAGGTAGGAGCTAGGGAGGATGGAGGGGACCATCTGTGGCTAGTGCTGGGCACAGGATCCACCTACCTTTTTTCGAGGTAGGTGGATCCCAGGCAGAGATTAAGCTGGCAGCATGGGACAGTGTGGCTTGGTACTAAGCCACATCCCATCTTCAAAATGAGATCAGTCATGTGGTATAGCAAGGACAGGCTGAGGGGCATAGGCTAGCTTCGTGGCTCTCCATTCCACCATATGATCCTTCACCTCCCAAGCTGGGTCACTGGCTTGGTAAAACAGGGCCACAGCACCTCACAGGAAACAGCGAGTAGCCACATTTGGCTGCGCCGCACGACCTCTGAGGTCTTGCAGTTCTGTGAAATTATACTGTGCGCCTTCCTAAGGAGGGTTTGAGGCAGCGAACCTGTTATTTTGCAAATGAGACAACAAGCTTCCTGAGGCTGAGGGACTTACCCGAGTCACATCGTCCCTACGTGGTCCCTGGAGTTCCCTGATGTTTCAAGTCAAGAACAGTTTCACAAATGGCCGCTCAGCCCTACCACGTTCCACCCATCCAGACATCATCATCCTCTAGGGGACATGGGATGGCCTTGTGGGAGGGTGAGAACCAGTTCCACACGTGGGAGCCAAGCTAAAGGCTTAATCCAGCATTGAGGGGATATGGCCAAGCAGGGGTAATGGAGGGCTTTGTCCTGGCCACTACATTCTTGGAGGTTCAGAGAATGAGTTGAGCCTTCGCATGGCTTGGGGGACAGAAGGGGGGACTTGGGGGCTTTCGGGAACAGCAGCAGGCTTATCCCTCTACACAATAACTTCCATCTCTAACACCGCCATGTGAAAGGACCTAAATAGTGAGGTTAAGAGCAGTAATTTATCGGGCACCTGCTGTAAGACAGGCACAGTCCACTTGATGCCTGCATTCTCTCCTGTTATCCACCCAACAGCCCCACAAGATCAACACTAGCTCTATTGAAGATGTACCGTTACTCTAGTGCAGAAAGGTTCAGTGCCTTCTCCAAGTCCATGGAGCCTACTAGGGGACTGGCTGTGTTAACATTACAGTGCGTTTTTCTGAACCCACAGCCCAGGGATCGTTCAGGCACACTCAGCCCAGGCTGTGACAGCAAGAATCTGGCTGACCCTGTGCTTCCCAGGGTGGGAGCATGGAGGACCCGGGCCTGTCAGGGAGAGTTACAGTCATGGGGAGGGTTGCTCTGACAGATCTTTGATGGGGGTGAGGGGGAGCCCGGCTTTGATCTCCTTTTGAAGTTCTGGCACTAGGACCAGTGACTTCAGTGGGGAGAGTGTGTGGGGAGGGGGGAGATGAAAGGGTGGGCTGAGGGGGGAGGGCATAGAGGGAGGGGCCTAGGGGAGGGCCAGGAGGACAGAACAGATGTGTGAACAAGAGGAGGGAAGTTCGGCAGCTGGGAGAGAAGAGAGGCTGTGGGAAAGTGGCGGGGTGGAGGAACGATACTGAAGGCAGGCAGGGACATTGTTGGAGCAAGGCCAGGGGAGAAGGAGAAGGCAGAATGGCAGGGGGGGGGCAAGAGAGAGGGAATTAAGATGGAGGTTGTGGAGCCCTCATTTTCTATATCTTCTGGGCTCAGAGAACAACATAGAGGTACCCCCTGCTTCCCTAGCCCCCAAGTCATAAGTCTCCCAGGCAGAGGTTCTCAAGCTGGCTCAGTCTGGGCCTCCTGGAAGGTACCAAATGTTCCCAAGGAAGGAGGGGAGGCAGGGAGGGAGGACCTCATCTTGAGACTTCTATTAGGGGTCTATGGCCCAGGCCTGTGCCCAGTCAAGGCGGAGGGTGGGGGGAGATGTGCCCGCGCACCTGTTCCTGTCTGACATTCCAGTTTGGGCTGTGGGGCTACCTCAAGGCATGCACGTGAGAACGTGGCGGGAAGGGGCTCCGAGGCAGAGAGGGCCAAGTCCCAGCTGCACAGATCCCTCCTCCCCAGGCCACTCCACAGCTCATCCTTCATGTACACCCCACCCCCTCCTCTTTCCATCTTATAGGAGCTCTCCTCAGCTGGGCAGCTCCGCCCTTGCCCAGCACATCCTAGTTCAGCTCCTCCAGGGCAAGGGCCTCTCTGGGCCAGGGACAGCCACCTCCCCCTTCACATGGGAATGTTTGGCAAGAGAAACCCCTAGAGGAGGCAGCAGAATCTGTCCCTTTCCTGGATTCCTGCCAGGAGCACCCAGGATTAATTTGGCCCCAGCCCCAAGGACTTCAGAGAGCCTGGGAGGGCATCCAAATTAGGATTTATAGGATTAACAGCTTTTCTGCACATCTTCCCTCCAACCCCCAAAACCTGTCTCCCTAACCCTGAGCCTCATGCCTAGAGCTAGACCGCACAAGAAGCTGCAGCAGCCTCTGGGAGACAAAGAGGGCAGGTGGGCATCTCTCTTCCCCCAGCACCTCTTTCTGGTGGGTGATGAGGAGCTAGAACAGGCGACAGGCACATCCCAGGCTCTGGAAGAACGGTTTGCGTGGGGCCCGTGTGAAGTCTACCTTGGCTTTGTTGTTTATCTTACCAGGCTAGAGGTCCAGTCCTATTTGCCTGTCTGGGGGTGCTGGCTTCCTGAGATTTAATGAAATGTAGCACCAGAGGTTGGGGGATAGCTTGTGGCTCATGACCCCAGCTGGCTGGTAGTAGTGAAAGACATCTTGCAGAGACCCCCTACAGAAGTCCCTTTGGGAGCATCTCCAGCTGCTAGTCCTCACTGGACCAAGCCCATGGCACCTCTCATTTTGCTATCTGTCACTCCTGGCTCAGTCTACTTCCTCCATCCTGTCCAAACTAGTTCGAGTTCAGGGATACTATGCCAGACATGTTGATCTGCAGTCAGAAGGTGTCCTTTGTCCCTCAGGAAGGCTCCTTGGACCTTCCCATCTCCCCCAGCCAGTGTTCAAGGTATCTCTGTTCTCTGACCTCCCTGTGACGTGTAGCATCTTCCAGGGCTCAGCTGTATTGAGACGCTGATGGCTCTCCATCCCTGCCCATCAGCTCCCTTCAGCCTATGGGCTCAGAAGTTCTGACATGTCCACTTTAATGGGTACCACTCATGGACTAGGGACCGCCCCAACCTTGATGCTCTCAACACCATGCCTGGTATAAACAAATGCTCAATGATAGTTAATTTAATTTAACTGTTCAGTTGGGCTGATGGGGGTCAAAGAGAAACGTGGGTACCCAGCTTCTGCCCCTTCCCAGCTATGGGGACCCAGCTCTGTCTCCTCCAAGCCACCACGCAGCAGGGCAATGTGCTGTCAGGAAGGGAGAAGAGGGTGCTGGTAAGCGTACCTGTTGTCCCGTGCTGGGTGAGAGGCAAGGGGTCAGTGCTAAGGTGGGCTCAGCTGAATGGTGGCATATTCCACAGCTTCTCCAGGCGCCAGCACAGTAGTCTGTGATCCTGGTACGTGTTCCAGGGCTGAGGCGTCCAGCTCTGCATAGTGGACATCACTGTCTATTAAGCAAGAACTCTGGGTATTGGGCACAGAACGGAAGGGAACAGACCCAGGTTGCAGGGTGAGATGGAAGGGGGTGTGTGTGTGTGTATGGTGGGAGTGGAGGAGTGAGGATAAGAGGGAGTCAGAAAAACAACTCATTAGTGACAGCAGAAAGCTAAGATGTGGAAAGAGGTTTTCTGAAAACAGACCAGAAGGTATTTATGTGCTCTGCTAAACTTATGTCCCTTCAGACCTCTGGTTCTCAACTTGTGGGTCACGACCCCTCTAGCAGTTGAATGACCCTTTCATAGAGGTTGCATATCAGATATCCTGCCCGTCAGATATTTACATCGTGATTCATAACAGTAGCAAAATTACAGTTACAAAGTAGCAGTGGAATAATCTTGTGGCTGGGGCAGGTGTGTGTGTGTGTGTGTGTGTGTGTGTGTGTGTGTGTGTGTGTGTGTTTCACCACAGCATGAGGAACTGTATTAAAGGGTCACCGCATTAGGAAGATTGAGAAGCACTGAGTTAGACTTGGGTGTGGGTGGGACGAGCCAATGGGTCTCCTGTGCCTCCTGTGCCAGGCTCTGAGGGGGGACTTAGATCCACCCTCTCGTCTCTCAGAGGGAAGAGAGGGGCTCTGATGTGCCTGGGGTCATGGAAGTTCTCCGCGGCAGAAGCAGAGCAGAGCACCTGCCTTTGGATCTCAGCTGAGCCACTTGCTATGACTTGCCAGGCGGATTGTTCACCCCGACTCAGTTTTTCATCTGTGACATGGAGACAGGAAATTTATGGGCATTATCACTTCGGTTAGCGCCCAAGGCTCTCCTCCTATCTTGGGCTACTTGCAGCGCTGCTTTACTGGGGTTCACAGTGTGATGTGGAAATTACCAGAAGCAGCTGAAAGGCAGACACCCTCCCCCATCTTGGCTGATAATTCCCCACTGGAGCCCTGCCAAACCCTTTTTTCCCAGGCCTCAGTTTCCTTTTCACTGAGGGCCGCCTGAACATCTTAAGTCATGTCTCCGGCTCTTACCTCTGGCTCTTTCTTCCCAGTTCCAACTCCACCAAGACTCAGTGTCAGGCTCTGGGCAGATAGACAGACTGCCCTGTCCACGGATCCCAAGAGGAGGGCAGGACACATGGTATAGAATTAGGCGTCCATGCAATTGGACGGTATCCCTCCTAGGCTGGCCCTGAGTTCTGCCTATTCTTGGTTGGGTCATCTGAGCAGCAGGTGAGGCCCAGTGTTCTTATTTTGGTTGCCCTTTAGAAGTGCCCAGGTGGAGGCCATCAGTGCCTGAGGCCAGGGACATGGCAGAGCTAAAAGTAGTGCAATTAGCTTCTGATTTGTCACAAGTGAAAGTCACACCCTGGCACCTTCCTCTGCAGACTTCTGTCCTTCCAGAGCCTGGCTGGAGTTAGGGGGGTGGAGGTGGGGATCTTTTCCAGAAGACAAGAGCTCTTGGAGGGAATTGGCCAGAAACAGGGGAAGGGGCCCAATCAACAGCTGACAGGCACTCTGGGTCCTACCCATGAGCTCAAGGGGTGGCTGAGTGTGGGGAAGACAAATGAAGGCAAACAGGGCAGGCTGCATGTGGTGATCATAAGGTGCAGGGAGCATTTCTGAGCAGAGGGTGCCTGCGTACTGACATGATGTGGAGCCATCCTGCTGAGGTGAGTATTGGCCATGTAGTGAGCATCCTCATTTCATTCCCCGCACCACAAGGGGGCTGGGCCTGGAGTTCCAGTGAATGGGAGGTCAGGCTCCATAGAGTCCACCAAGATTTTTGTTGAGAGCACACCAGAGTTTTGGTAACCTCTCTATAGGTCCTTCCCAATGACTGTCATCATACAGGGCCACTGTGGCTCTGACCCCAGGGATGCAGGAGATGGAGGGTGGGGCGCTGGCAAAGGTAGTTTGGGAAACACCCTGACTAAAGCTCCTGAGCACATTATCTAAAAAAGCTTTAAGAAAAATGCTCCCAGAGATGGACAGAAAGCTGTGACCAGTGGTTCCTGCTGGGTAATGCCAGGGGCAACTTGAGAAAATTGGCACTGAGGGTGGAATCGAGATTTGGGCCTGGTTTTCCTCACTGTTGGATAGTAAGGGCTCCAGCCCCAGCAGAAAGTAGGGCATAGGTGAGGTGATGCCAATCTATATTCCTAACCTTTGGGGAGCAGAGGCAGGTGGTCAACCCAGTCCACATAGGGAGTTTCCAGCCAGTTGGGCTACAGAATGACAGCTTGTCTCCAAAATCAAAACAAACAAATTAAGCTCCCCCTCAACAAACAAACAAACAAACAAACAAACAAACAAACAGGACAGTAAGATGGCCCAGTAGTTAAAACCTTTGTTCTGAAAGCCAGTGGCCTGACTCAAAGACCAAGGTAGAGGAGAGAACTGATCCCTCAAGGTAGTCCTCCTACCTCCACGCACACACCATCACGTTTCAAAGAAATTTAAAGCAAGCCAGTAGACAGTCCCTCCTCCCCCACAGCTTGGCAAGTAGCGGAAGCTCTAGGCTAGCCCTTGCTATGCTGCGAGTTTGAGGTCAGCCTAGGCTAAAATGGACTCTATCTCAACAATCAACCAACTCCAAAACTAAGAAGGTCAAACCAAAGCAGGCACAGGATCCCCAGCACAAGGTGGCGGCCAAGCTACTGACCGTTTCACCAGTGGTGACCTGGGAGAATGTGTTGGTGGAGGGACCCTCTGAGACACCGAGAGGCACCTGAAATGTGCAGGGAACAATGACTTCACGGACACCAGAGGTGGCTTACTATGACGCCACGTGGACACTAATACACGAATAGTGAGCCATCACCCGGAAAACTCAGGGTGAGAGCCAATCTTATTGGTAGCTTCCTAAGAGGCAGTGGAGAGGATCAGCTGAGAGGCAGGATCAGGAAGCAGAATTCAGAGACCCAAAGGGCTCTGCTGAGGGTGGGGCTTGCTGTAAGGAGGTAAGGACCTTACACCAGAAAATCCTAACCTAGCTGAGAGTGAGTTGGCAGGGGTTCCAGAAGCTGGATCCCCTAGAAAGGGCAGAGGTGACGCCCTCCTCCCTGTGAAGAGCTACTACAGGGCCATGCTGGAGGCTACCTCAGAGGTTTCTTCTCCAAGCAACAGCTCTGGCTGCAGGCTGGTAATGATTAGGGCTTGAGTCTCACGTGACCCAGCTGGGAACATGCTGGACCCAGCCGAGGAAGAGAAATTCCATCCTGAAGTAAGGAATTAGCCAGCAGGCACAGCAGAAGCCAGACGAATACTCTTAGGTTTTATTTTTACAGAGTCTCTTTTGTAGGTCAGATTGAATTCCAACTTTCTGTCCTCCTGTCTCAGCATTCTAAATAGCTGGGATTACCGGTATATGCATTCAACTTTAGGGTGGATTTTGAGGATTCTGACCCAGGGAGGGGGTCAGAGCAAGAACCAGAGAAGCAAGACATAGAGTTTGGGGGTTTTCTCAGGACCTGGGATTTGACCCTCTGGATCTTTGCTAAGATTTGAGTGTGAAGTGTTCTTCACAGACTTATACATTTGAGCACTTGGTCTTTAGCCGAAGGAGTTGTTGTTGTTGTTATTGTTGTTGTTGTTGTTGTTGTTTTGAGACAGGGTTTCACTGTCGCTCTGGCTGTCCTGGAACTTACTCTGTAGACCAGGCTGCTTTTGAACTCAGAAATCCGCCTGCCTCTGCCCCCTGAGGGCTGGGATTAAACGTGTGTGCCACCACTGCCTGGCTAGGATTTTTTTCTTTTAAGTTGTATTTGGAGTGTCTCACTGAGTACCTGCTTCAGGGTTCTTCTTCCTGCTTCCTGGTTGGTCATGCTGTAAAGAGGAGCTCCTCTGCTCCCATGTTTATCCTGCCATGATGGACTGTACCTTCCTAAACTGTGAGCCAAGATGAACCTTCCTCCTTTAAGTTGCTTCGGTCGGGTATGTTTTGTTTGGTTGTTTTTTGTTTTTGTTTTTGTTTTTTTTTTTCTTTTTTTGGTTTTTTGAGACAGGGTTTCTCTGTATAGCCCTGGCTGTCCTGGAACTCACTTTGTAGACCAGGCTGGCCTCAAACTCAGAAATCTGCCTTCCTCTGCCTCCCAAGTGCTGGGATTAAAGGCGTGTGCCACCACGCCCGATGGGTATTTTGTAACAAGACAAGAAATGTGACTAACAGAAGCCAGAGGACAGGCAGATTCGCTCCTAGGGCTGTGACCTGTCTTCCACACAGGAGTGTACTTTTGGAATTAACACACTAACAACACATTGGTTTCTTGGTCCGTGGGAAAAGGAAGAAGTGGAAATCAGGGCAGCTGCCACCTATGGGGCAGGAGGGGATATCACAAGTTGTGATGTGTCACCCTGAAAGAGCTGGAGGATGCAGGAAGACGCTCCCTATCTTAAATCTACTTAATGTGTCAGCTTAACTTCTGTAGAAACCAGTAGGGTTGGTAGCTGATGTGACCTGAACATTGGTGTCCTCTAGGTCTCATGTTGGGATTCTGAGGTGAGATAGCAGGAGCTGGGAGGTCTCTGAGAGATGAGTGGGGACTCATCCACCCTTCCACTATGCAAGGGCAGCCAGAGAATGCACCATCTAAAAAACACGTGGTGCCTAACGAACACTGAATTCTGCTGCGGTTTTATTGGAGACTTCCCAGGCTTCAGAACTGTGAGGCACATGATGTTTTTGTTTTGTTTTGTTTTGTTTTGTTTTGTTTTGTTTTGTTTTGTTTTGTTTTGTTTTGTTTTGTTTTTAGCAGTCTGGACAGCCTGGGACAGTCAACTGCTTACTTTGAGTTCAGTCAACTCTTAATCTCAGGTCAGCTGCCTGAGGAGGAGTCTCTCAAATGCTCAAATGCTAGCCAGCTTGGGAGCAATACATTTAAAAAACAGCTTTGGATTAAGATTTCTTTACGTGTGTGTGTGTGTGTGTGTGTGTGTGTGTGTGTGTGTGTGCACTCAAGGCGCGCACTGGTGCATGCAGCACTGGTGCATGCAGCAGGCCCCAGCGCTTGTGTGGAGGTCAGAGGACAACTTACAGAAGTCAGGTTTTTATCCTTCCATCGTGTGGGACCCAGGGATGAAACTCAAGATATCAGACTTGGAGGCAAGTGCCTTTATCTGCAGAGCCATCTTTCCAGCCCTTTGGCAGTACTTTGAAAGGCCTCTAAATGGTGCTGTGTCCTTTACCGGAAGAATGCTTGAGTCTGTGAAGCAAAGTACAAAAGCCAGCAGGAGCGAATTCCATCGCCCCTAGTACCCAGTGGGGAATTTTGTGTTTCCATCCCTGTACTTGGGGCTCTACAATGATCCAGAACCTATGGCTGCTGCCTGGCTACTAGAATTCTAGCAAACAAGGTAAGGAGGAGTATTGTGTTGGAGGGTAATTGACCGGCAGGAAGAGACCAGCTGCAGTCCTCTGTTGAAGACAAGGGATGTTTAGAACCTAAGCCTGATCTCCCCCACACATTTTCCAGTCTGACTGTGAACAAAGACAGACAAAATGCCTGGGTAAGAAGGGCATGCTTCACAAAGACCCTGAGCCCCCAGGAATGGAGGTCCTATCAGTTGCCAGCTTAGCCATGAAGACCTGCCGAGGAGACAGCTGAATGAAGGGAGCTAACAGACACAGGAAGGAGGAGGAAGTGAGCTAAGTGGTGGTGATGTATGCCTGTTAGCCCAGCGCTTGCGGAGAGAGGCAGGAGTCTCATACACATCAAGTATGACACTAGCCTGGGCAACATGAGACTCTTCTCAAAAGCAGACAAAAATGAAACCAGACAAATAAGGATAAAGACTTGAAAGGAGAAGGTAACACCAGTCATGACCCTACACATGTCCTCCACAGCAACAGGGCTCTATCTCTTGTGAAGAGGTCCTCGGATCATCTGAACTTGGGTGACCTGAACATCTCTGTGGTCGTAGGGTGTTGCGGCAGTTGGGTGTAGCCATACCTGCCACCCCCTGGATCTTCCAACTGTGTTTGCGCTGTGGCCATCCATGGCTCAGGATGGCCCATCTTCTCATGGCTGAGTGTTCGCCACTGCCTGGTCAAACTGTTGGTATCCAGAGCTTTCCAAGGCACTTCTTCTCTGGCCTTGTCTCTTTTCATAGGCAACAAGTCAGTCTTCTGGTCAGAAGAGCAGTATCTGCTCCTCTATCTTTTAGAGTTGTCCTTCCAGTGACCCCTGCACACTGCGACCTCTGCTTCTTGGAGGACTGGAGTTGACATATTAACTTTAGAATCCCCAAGGCTGCCAAGTAGCATCTTCAGTTTCTAGCCTGGTCTGTCTGCTCACAAGGACGAGGAGAAGGGAATCTCTCCTTAAAGGTAGGGCCCTGCCTCCTCTCCCCTTTCTCTCCTGGACACTATGGATCTCCTGGGGCCCTTCCTAAGATCTAACCTACAGCCCTGTAGTTTTCCAGTAGTACCCTAGAGAAACTACTAGCCCATAAATTTCTGCAGACGTGCAGTCGGGGTGTCACAGCCTGAGTTAGCACTCTTGGGTAAATGGGCATCATGGACTTGGTTACTGCAGACAGAACTTGGGTCCACTCAGGTTAGGGCTACTGAGCTTGGCTGGGCCTTCGGTTGCTGGTCTCCCGGCTCCCTGTTGTCTTCAGAGCCTCTCTGGAGCTCTGCCTACGTGAACAGTGACTGTTCCCCGCACACACACACCCCCACCACTTGTTGAAAGCAGAATTGATGACAATATCAATAATGCGACTTGTGTACAAGCTCCAGACAGCAAACCCGAGTACAGGGGATAAATCCTTTCTTGGCCAGTAATTGCTCTGTAAGGTGAAAGGAATTACGCTTTTCTTGGGATCAACAATGGAGCTTCCTGCAGTGCCAGACTCACCTTCCTCTGGAGACCTGCACACCCCACCCCAAAGACCATTCTCTCCAGCCTCTAGCCACACAGATGGCCTTCCTTGTCACACTGTCTGGCTCACGCAGGATGCAGGGTGGAGACATTTGGTCCCATCTCCTGCCTGTGACTGGTGGGCAGAGGTGGCTCCCTCTGCTCTCGGTCCTCAAAGACTCTTGAATGGAGAAGTTTACAGAGCAATGGTTCTCAGCCGGTGGGGTCATGACCCCTTCAGGGTTGCATATTCCATATTTATATTATGATTCATAACAGTAGCAACATTACAGCTATGAAGTAGCCATGAGATAATTTTGTGGTTGGGGGTCATGAGGAACTGTATTAAAGGGTCATGGCTTTAGGAAGGTTGAGAGCCACTGGGTTAGAGGATCCTGTCAGTCCAAGTGACACAGGACTGGGGAAAGACAGAGTGTTCAGGAGGAGGGAGGCTTCCAGCCACCAGTATGGGGTATCACGCTTATCAGGGAGAGGGGAGAGTAGTGTGTAGCAGGGCCTGAGGGATGGGCTCTGTCGTGGAGTGGGAGCTGCAGCGCTGAGTCTGGTTCCTCCCAAGTCCCCAGGGCGGCCCGTGCCTGCTAGGCGGAAGGGGGCAGCTGGCAGAGAGCAGGATGGAGAAAGTCGTGGTGGGGATCAGAGCCAGGCGCAGCTGCCTCATTACATCACAGCGATTATTACGGTGTGCCTGGGCCCACTCTACGGGGGATCCCACTGGAGTCTACCCACGACTTTCCAAATTGCAAACCTTCCGTCATCCTTCCTCCTGGTGCCACAGCCTCCGTCCCTCCTCCCTTTGTCCCCCACACTGCAGACTGGAGGTTGAGGGAGAAGGATAGTGTTGCAGATCTTGGCTTTCTCCTCTGGAAATGCTGGGCTTCTCCACTCTGTTTTACCTCACCCACTGTGAGCCATCTTGCCCACTCTTTCCCTTGCTGGGCTGGACAGGCAGACAACAGACCTGGGTGCTTCTGCACCTGTAGGAAGCTGGATGCTGCAAGAGGCCTACTCTAGGCTCCTGTCTCTTCTGCTAACTCCCTCCATGTCTGGCCACACTGACCGTTGTACTCACACAGAAAGCAGGATCTCATTGACCTGGAGGGTGAGCTGTGCTGTCCTCCACTGCCCACTGGGTGGTCTTGGCCAAGGCTCTCAAGTTCACTGAGCCTCAGTTTTTCTGATTTATCCAGTAAATATCAACAGGGATTGTGATTTAGATTGGTGTGAGATTAAATGAAATACTGTTTGTAAAACAACTGGCAAGAGGCCTGGGGCCCAGCCAGCTCTGTGCACTGCCTCTATGATTCTGTCTGTAAGAGCCAGAAGGGCCATGCTGTGCAGTCTTCGGCGGGGATAAGAGTGGTACAGGGTTTACTCTCTTTAGAGTCAGCTTCATGTCACTCCTTGGCTGGTGGTCTTCTGCACCTTGTGTTCTATCAGAAGGTCAAGGTTGGGCTGTTCTTTTGGGTGCAGTTCCCCAAGAAGGGGCCATGCCTGCCTTGGGGCCAGGATTTGGCATCTAAGTTGGGCCTTCCTTGGCACTTCCAGCTATGAGGGAGGGTAGCTGTGCTGAGGAGACAAAGGCCTGACTTGGCTACCCGTGCCAGGAGAGAGGGTGTTATCTTTGGGCCCAGCCGCTCTGGCCTGGGTCTCCGGGCTGGCACCATATGGGTACCACCTCCAGTTCCCAAGCCTTCTGAAAGGAGTCGACCATGGGCAGAGGTAGCAGCCATTCAAGTGGTGCTGGCCCTGTGAGCAGCTGGGAGTGGAGCCAGGCGAAGGGGCCATGAAGGAGCTTTCTGGTGGTGGTTAGAGCCTGGAGACTTGGGGGGCTGGCACTTGGACGACAGAGAACTGGGCATCGGGCTGGGCTTAGCTTTCTTGGAAGTCCTATCTCCCCTCTAGTACATGTAGGATTCAGGGTCATTTGCCCAGGGTCACTGGTCACTGAAATGGGGCTTTCTTCTCCACATCCTTCTGGGCTAAGGATCTCTCTCTCTTCCTCTCTCCCCTCCTCTCTCCCCCTCCCCCTCTCCCCTACCTCTGTCTCTACCCCCCCCAAGTTCATGTGTGTGTGTGTGTGTGTGTGTGTGTGTGTGTGTGTGAATATGTGTGTGACATGAAACACATGAGCTATGGCACACACAGAGGTCAGAGGATGATGTGGAGGTCTGGAGTCTGGTCTCTCCTACCACCTTATGTAGGTCACCAGGCTTGCCATCCCAAGTACATTTACATACCAAGGCATTTTATGGGCCCCCCCTTTTTTATGAGACAGGGTCTCATGTATCCCAAGCTTGTTTCAAATTCCCTACATAGCCAGAGATACCCTTGAGTTTCTGACTCTGCCCTCTTTTACTTCCCAAATGCTAGCAGTACAACACCATGCTGGGGCTCAAACCTAGCGCCTTCTGAATGCTAAGCATTCAGTGTTACCAACTGAGCTGTATCTCCAGCCCTCAGCTCATTCTTTTTGTCTGTCTTTTCCCTCTAAGGCAACTGGGCCATGGAGGAGCAAGGCCATGGCTCCTACTGTTCTAGGGTTTAGCCATTCTTACCAAGGGTCGGTAGGTGGGGGAGACCCCCAGGTCATAGTAGGGGGGCTGTAGAGAAAGATCTTCTTCCTGCTGTCTCCCCAGCTCTAGGTGGAGACCCTGGAAAAGGAAGAGGGAGCTGTACAGACCATCCCACGCCCTGCTCCAGATGACTGCCCTGGAGCTTGGTGGGGGTGCTCCCCACATAGTCACCCTAACAGTGATTGGTTTAGCTGTGATAATGGTACCCTGGTAGGAGCCAGCCCAAGCCAGGAACCCCACATGTGCTCAAGAAAATTTTTTTTTTTTTTTTTTTTTTGGTTTTTCGAGACAGGGTTTCTCTGTGTAGCCCTGGCTGTCCTGGCACTCACTTTGTAGACCAGGCTGGCCTCGAACTCAGAAATCCGCCTGCCTCTGCCTCCCAAGTGCTGGGATTAAAGGCGTGCGCCACCACGCCCGGCTAAGAAATGTTTTGTTTTGGTACTGAGAGAGTCTCATGTGGCAGAGTAGCTTCTACACTGCTATGCAGCCAAGGATAGTCTTGGATCTCTCTGTTTAATTTTTGCCCCCTTCCCCACTCTCTTTCTCTTTTCAAAAAAACAGGGTCTCACTAAGTGGCCCTGACTGGCCTGGGACTCACAGAGATCTGCTTGCCTCTGCCTCCCCAGTGCTGGGATTAAAGGTGTATGCCACCATGCCCTGCTTGGTCTTGGTCCTTCTGCCTCCATGTCCAGAGCATACTACCTTACTCAGTCTATTTGGTACTGGGCATTAAGCCCAGGGCTTCCTGCATGCAATGGAAACCCTCTACCAATTGAGCTACATCCCCATGGATGGTTTGGAGGCGGGGAAAGAGGTTCCTCTGAGGGCTCTCTGGCTAGGACAATCTAAGCTTTTCCTCTCTCAGAGTGGTGCAGGGGAAGGCTTTGACCTAACCTGGAAGGACTGACTGGTTCATGAAGGCACCACACTCTCTTCAGGGAAGAGTCCCTCCCTGAGGTTAGCTCTCACTAAGGTTGAGTTTACTTAGTGAGACTCTGATACGGAAAAGACTCCATTATCCCCCAGGCCAGGGATCTATCTTGTCCTGTGTTGCCCTAGGCCCACCTGAATCTCCTCAGTTGCAAGTTGACTATGCCTGTCCGGAGTTGGCTCTAGCTTCTGGGAGAGGGACAGGTCCATCCTGAAGGGACAGAATGAAGGTGAGTTTAGTACAGGCTCAAATTGGGACCTTTGTCCCTGGCAGGACATCTGACCCCTACTGTCCCAAGAGCCCCGAGCTCTGCTCCCAGGCAGCCGCAGGTGACCGGAGTCTGAGATGCGGCTGCTCAGCACAGCGAGTTGAGACTAAGGGTGAGAAGCCATTCTTTCCCAAGGGTCCAGCCCAGTCTACCTCGGACAGGGTAGGAATCCTGTGAGTCTCAGTGAGAACTCCAGAGGCTACACCCAGGGCTAGGGGAGGGAGAACACAGGACAAAAGGTGGGACCATCTCAACCATCACAATAAATCGTATTTAGTGCGATATTTTTTCAAATGAAAGTTAATGCAGAAATCCATGATGAACAACATAACATTTTAAGTAAAGAGAGGATCAGTAATAGCATGCTGAGCCATATTGGAGCCTGAGGCAAAGGGAGAAATCAGTCATTCTAATTCTGTATCTATTTAAAACAGGGATATTTTGTTCATCCTAGATTTTTTTACACTGATTTTAATTAACAAAAAAAAAAATTGTATCTAAGATTGGCATGAGGGTTGAGGCAAGAGAATGGTTTGGGTCCAGAATTTTGAGTCTAGCCTGAGCAACAAACACAGTGAGGCACTGTGTAAAAACAGTAATGCTAACCACAACGAATGAAAGAAATGAGTTAAAATGGCATTGATGGTGATGACTAGAGGTTGGGGCTCTTTCATAAACCTTATGTCTCTCCATGGTCTCTGGCCCCCATTTAGTTAGTCAGTAGCTAGGTCCTTCCTGTGGTTCTCAACCTGTGGGTCGTGACCCCTTTTGGGGGTGGGGGAGTCGCCTATCAGATATCCTGCTTATCAGATATTTGCATTGCAATTAGTGATAGTAGCAATATTACAGCTATGAAGTAGCAATGAAATAATTTTACGGTTGGGGAAGAGCTGTATTTAAGAGTCGCAGCCAGGGAGGGTATAGGGGACTTTCGGGATAGCATTTGAAATGTAAGCGAAGAAAATATCTAATAAAAAATTGAAAAAAAAAAAAGGAGTCACAGCCACGGGGCTAGGGGAAGGTAAAACTGTAATAGCTATAGTAGCTCCGTCGGGCCACAGTTTTTCTCACTGCAAATTGTGCATCTCCAAATTGGGCTGTCGAAGAGGACCTGATGGCCTGAACGCCTGCAAGGGCAAGTGCTTGCTGGGAGTTTAAGAGCCATAGGGGTGAGTTAGTGAGTGAGGTAGGGCGGTCCACACTCACCCACTGATGTCAGTTCCTAACTGGCTCTTCTGCTGCCAGCGGTACAGAAGGAAGACAGCCAGAGTCGTGCCGAGAACGAGGGCCATGGCCAATGCACCCCCAAGGAGCCTGGTTGTACTTCCTGGGCCCCCCTGGGGGAGGGGCTTTTCTGGAACCAAGAGACCAGAGGAAGAGAGAGGGAAAGAGAGGGGAGAGAGAGAGAGAGAGAGAGAGAGAGAGAGAGAGAGAGAGAGAGAGAGAGAGAGAGAGAGAGACTCATGAGCTAGGAAAAGTTAGCAAGGCTGGCAAAACCCAGAAATGAAGAGAGTCAGATGTCAGACCCAGAGGCAGGAGCCCCCTGACCCCACTGCAGACCAGTCTAGGAGGGAGGTTTCCTGGGTAGATGAGGAAGCCAGAATCCCTCCCAGAACTGTCACTCCGGTCTGTGCTTCCATCCATATCTGGGACATAGAAGCATGGGGGGATCCAGAGTTGGCTGAGGGTGCCCAGAGATGGGGTCCCCACCCCCTCGTTCCATTTCTGGCCCTGCAGGGGAGATCTCTGATGAGGAGTTTAATTCCTTCCCCTCCCCACCCAATTAAGCAAGCAAATGAGCTAATTGGAGCCCTGCCCTCACAGCTCTAGAGAGGACTGGGATCCTGAGGGGAAGAAGGCTAAGAGATTAGATGGAAAAGGGGTGCCGGTAGGCTCCGGTAGGCTCCTGCGGGAATCCTCGTCTCTTCAGTCAGGAGGGACTAAAATTCACAGCGGCCTGAGATCTAAGGTGAGGGGCCTGAGTATGCCTCCTGTCTGAGCTGGGGTGTGGCCCCTCTCCACTTGCTTTGTATGGAGTATGCTGTCTCTCTAGGCCTTGGAAAGAAAAGGACCTGGGATTTTATTGGGGTGTGGGGAGCTATGTCCCAGTCTGAGCTGAGCCACCAGCCCATCCTGCAGCCAGGAGTCCAGGCAGCTTTCTGGCTCTGCAGATTTGGCATGTGAAGACGCCAAAGGTGCCAAGCCCTTGTCCCTCCCTCTACTGGGCTCCATGTCTCACCTCTGATCTCCTTAACACTCTGGAAGGGAGAGACCGAGGAAGGAGTCATACGGAGTCCTTTCTCTGCTTCCTTCCCTCTACCGTATTATATGTAATTAAACATGGAGAGGACCTGAATAGAGATGCTAAATTGCAGTTTGCAATAAACATCATGTAGCCAATTTTCCTAAAGTGGATTTGACGAGCGTTCTGCCCCGCCCCCAGTCCCAATCCTGTGAAGGAGAGGAGGATCGAGGCTGCCTGGCAGGTACCCTGGCACAGCTTGGCTGTCATAGAATCTGTGGAACCTTCTCGGTTTTAGCTTCTGGTATTCAGAGGACAGTCTCTCCACAACAGCTCCACCCAGCCCCATGTAGCTTCGGCATCCCTCCATCCATACACAGCCACTGGCCTATGGCTCCATCGGGAGGGCCGTGTCTGCTGAAGGGAGGCTCTTGGGGCTGGGTTGCATGTGTGTGTGCATGGTGTGTACATCTATCCACAGGGGTTCCCATGCCTCGGGCTCCTCCACAGACCCTCTGCTGCAGCACGGTACCCTTTGTTCACAGACATCTTGGATTGGGATACTACAACCAGATAAACAAACCTTGTTCATCTCGGTTCCTCTAAGGCCCGGAACTTTGCATGAGGTCTTCTCTTCTGTATCCTCAGCCTTCCTGTTCTTCCCTCCCTTCTCCCACCTCTCTACTCTCTTTCCTCCTTGGAGTTAGCAGATGCACACAGGTAGGAGCATCTATCCACCAGTCTTGTCCCCCTCCAGAGCCACTATCATGTCATCATAGGATACCGCTGTCATCATAGCCTAGCCAGTCTTGTCCCCTTGAAGCTGTTCTCCTGTCACATTCCACCCTGAGTGATATCATTTCCTTCCTTCCTTCCTTCCTTCCTTCCTTCCTTCCTTCCTTCCTTCCTTCCTTCCTTCCTTCCTTCCTTCCTTCCTTCCTTCCTGCCTGCCTGCCTGCCTGCCTGCCTGCCTGCCTGCCTGCCTGCCTGCCTGCCTGCCTGCCTGCCTTTTTCCTTTCTGAGACACAGTCTCATGTAGCTCAGGCTAGCCCTAACTTACTATATACCCCAAGGGTGACTTGCTCAGGTGTTCTGGAAGCTATTTTCTGCTGGGACCAATCCAACACACCCCTCTCTCTGCCAGGTCACCCTGGCATCTGCTGCCCTCCTATCTCTTCCATCCCAGTGGCTATCCTCCTGGCACCCTTTCTCAGACTTATCTATGGACTGTGAGTGACTGGGTGACTAGTTTGACATGGTTTTCTTGCTCAGACTCTGTTAGTTTTAGTGGGTCTTGGCTGGCCAGTCCCAAGGGGCAGTTCTGGGAGAGGGTGGGCCCAAGCACTAGAATCTCACTTTCCACCAGGGGGCGCTCTTGTCCTGAGCCGCCTTTGTTTCATTTTTCCTGGCCAAGACCCAGCTATATCTGGTACCCTGGGCCCAGCTGAAGAAGGCTGGCATTCAGGAAGTGCTAAGGAGGTGGAGCGGCAGGGGAATGAACACATCCCCTGTTTGGTTCAGAGCTCAGGTTTCCCCTTTTACCAGTTTAGCTATGGGGCTATCCCAACATAGCATAAGCGAGAGAAAGCATTAGGGCCAAAGACTACAGTCTCAGCCCCATTTGCACTCTCTGTTTATGGGTTAAGGCCTCGTTTCCTGAGCCTTAAGCCATCACTCTCTGGGACCACGTTAGCAAAGAATATGGCAACTGTCTCAATAAAGGGTTTGGTATCAAACTATGTAATACACAGCAAAACAAAAATACCCAGGAAGGGTTTGTATATGCATCAAGGGTTGGGGGTTTAGGAGAAACAAGGCTCAAAGAGGGCATCGGGCTCTGAGCAAGGGTTCACACATGTGCCAGGGCCAGGGTGAAGGCCTCTAACTTTGTTTCTTCTAGGTTTACCCTCTCAAAGTGTCGCTAGCTTCATTGTCCCCTGGCCCCATCCCACCGACCTGGAGGACTCCCCCCACCTCCCCACTTAGTGGACTAGGTACAAGCAGAAGGGAGAAAGGAGATCAAGAAAGAAGGCCAAGAGAAGAAGCTGGCTTATGTCTGTGGCTTGCCAGGCATTCTGCCCAGTGTCTTGGCTGGTTTCTGGTTTGTTTGATCTCTAAGCTTGCAGAATTAGATAATGTTATTCTTGATGAGCAAAGTCCAGATTAGAGAGGTGAAGTAATTTGTTCAAAGTTCTCCAGGTGGTCAGGTGCAGACTGGCGTGTGACTCTCCCTGACCTAGGCTACAGGGCTTTCTTAGAGGTCCTGGTTTCCACATGCAGCCTGGACCTGATGTGGCTTTCTTGTCCCTTTGCAAGACATGGGCCCCACCTAGCCCCTGTCCGTTCCCCCCTTCACCCCCAGGGAGGGCCCCCTGGTTGCTTTGTCTCTGAGCCTCCTCTTGACAGCTGTGAGGAGGGGGCCTGGCGCTGGCCCCAGCTGGAGCACTGGCATCAAGCCCCCAGACACTCTCTGGTTACACCGTGACAAATGTGTTCCCCAGTCTCAGCTCCACAGGGCTTAGAGCAGGCTCTGTCACCTGCAGGCAGCTGGACATGGCTGGGAGAAGAACCACTAAGAGCCAGAGGGAGCTGGGAAAACATGTGGAAGAGAAGCGAGGGCTTCCACAAAGAACCTATGGTGTGCCCAGTCTAGTCTTTGCTAGTCTCAGGAGGCTGGTTGTGAGCCCCTTGTTCTACTGAGATTTTTTTCTCTCTTCTTTCTTCTCCTTTCCTCTGCTCCTTTTCTGGTCTCATATAACATGGGATGTCCTTGGGCTTTCTATGTAGCCTGGGCTGGCCTTAAAAAGTCACAAAAGAGGCTCGGGCTCAGGCCTGGAGGCTGTGGACAGAGACAGACAGGGCTCTAAGCTCCTTCATGCACCAGCCTGGGGACTCACTGGGAGCTGAGGATCTTGCCCTCCCATGTGCTGTCCCAGTGACTGTGCTCATGGCTGGGGCTATAGCCTGCTTCCCAGCTTGCTTGCCTGCTCCTGCTGCCTCTCTCACAAGCATACCATCAGCTCTAGATGCTGGGCTCTGAGGCAGGGGCTTTTCCTTGGGTAAGGTGGGGTCAGACACAGACACAGCAAGTACCTCACTTTAAGATACTTGCCTTGGGTGTCTTCACAAAGCCCAGGCTGAGTATAGAGAAGAGAGATATTAACCCTGGGAGTTCAGGTTTCGCAGAGTGTGAACCTTGCTGTAGGGGTTTAAGAGCCTAATTAGAGTTCCCAGAGGTCAAAAGGGACAGCAGGATAGTAGGGTGATTGTGCTACAGGGACAAGCATATGAAGAGTGGGGAGTACGAGAAGCCTCATTATTGAGTATGGTTAGGAAACAGGCTCCAGTTAGGCATGGTGGGGCAGGAGGCTGGTAGTGGGGACAGGGGTGGGTGGGGAGAGAGCATGCTTAAAGGTTTAAATGGTTGCAACCTCTCTCATGCTGCCCCTGCCTGGGAACAGAGACCCCGCCTTTCTGAGCAGCTGAATTGACCAGGTTCTCCCAGGGTAGCCACCTCAGACTCAGAGGGCTATCCTGGGTAGGTCACTTCCTGTGGGGCAGGCCAAGCGGGTGTGTCTGAGGGCAGTCTATGGGTTCTACAGGCAAGTAGCTGTCCTGGTGGGAGAGGAGGAAGATAGAACTTTCATTCGGTAGGCTGGTTGGTTGGGGTTTGGGGTGGGAGGGACGGAGCAAGGGCTGGCTGAGTTCTCTGCTCAGGACCCATCTAGTGGGTTACACGGTCATTTTTCCCCAGCCCAGATATAAAAGGTGGACTCTGCCTTTTGCTTAGAGAGAGAGCGCGCTCTGAGTCGACTCCAGATCTGAGGGCAAAATCCAGCATTCCACTGGGTCACCTCTAGGTCTCAGTGGAGCAGGCATTTCATAATTCTTTATTTTCTTTTTTGGTCTTTTGAGACAGGGTTCTGCTATACAGTCCAGGCTGAATTTGAACTAACTGCTGCAATCTCCTGCCTCAGCCTCCCAATTATATCAGGCGCATCCAACTCATGATTCATTTTAATATCATCGTTGTATGACCTGTTCCAGGGGGATAGGAAGCTTCTTATGGTCCAGGTCAGAGCAGATGTGAAACTGGGGTGAGGCAACATCCCAAGGCATCAGGAGTCCTGGTGTGACTCAGTAATGAGCATCAGCCAAGCCGCTGCCCCTACAGGTCTGTGGCCTTGACATCTAGACTGAGCTCTTCATGGAAATCTAGAGACTTAAGACCATGGGCTAACTTCCTAGCCCGAGCCTGACCATGTCCCACACAGCCCTGCAGCTTGTTGCTTGTTCCAGCTCTCCAACTCTGTCCCATTTCAATTGTCTTCCCAGGTCCCCAAGTGTAGTCAGCTGCTATATCAGCATAGAGGCTTGTAGGAATCTCCCCTCTTCTGCTTAGGGATGAATGCATCTCCCCTCTGCCTGTAGGAGCCAACTCAGGCTCTTCCTTTTGACCCAGGCTGGTATAGAATCCACCTAGAGGCATGTGGAGGAGCAGCCATGTCCTTCTTTTCTTGTTCTGAGCAGCCAATGGCTAGAGGGGTCAGACACAGACAAGCTTTACTCGTTCCTTCTCTTCGGTCTGCCCTGTGTTCTGCCGCCAACATGGTCCTCAGCTGGGACAGCTAAGAGCCTCTGACCATCTCATTCTAGAGCCCCAGCCTCTGTTGATCCTGTGCCTGCCCTGGTGGTCCTTCCAGTGAAAAGACCTTTCTCCTTGGCCATAGACATTGCTTTGGCGTGAGACTTGGCTGGAGGGCACTTTGCTGTCACCTTCTGCTGTTCCCACCTCTCTGCTCTCTTGCCCTTGGCTTCTGTCTTGCTTGCCCAGGGCAGGCATCAATGATGTAAAGTGCTCAGCTCAGTGCTTGGCACATAGTCGATATGTAATAAATGGTTACTATTTTTGTTATTAGCCATTCAATAAGTAGAAAATGATAGTGATGGGGCTGAAGTTGCTGATGGTTGGGATGAGGCTCCTGCTGTTGCCAGCTGTGGTGGTGCTGATGCAGATGATGATAAAGGACATGCTAGCACCATTTCTCTCCTCTGTGGAAGCTAGGTAGAGATGGCTCCTCCTCTCCCTCCTCCCTCCCTCCCTTCCTCCTCCTCTCCTTCCTCTTCCTTGTCTGATGTCTTGAGACAGGGTCTTATGAAACCCAAGCTGGTCTTGAGCTCACGATGTCCTTGAAGCCCTGCTCATCCTCTAACTCCAAAATGCTAATTACCCATGTGTAGCACAATGCCTGGCTTGAAAACACAGTTTGACAGAAGTGACACTCTCAGCTAACTCAGACTTGCCGATGAAGCATCACAACAGTTGTATCTTACCTGTACATTTGCTTAAATGTTCTATGTTGACATCTCTACTGGTTAACCTCGACAGAGAGGTCAGTAACCGAGGCTCAGAGAAAGTCTGTGACATGGCCAAAGGTCCCATTGCTGGTGGAGATGAAAGAGGAACCTCGGTGTTCTGATTCTCAGTATAGTGCGCTGGGTAGCATGAAGGAGGATCCCGCCTGAGTCCCCCTTTGGAATTGCCTCTACCTCTCAGGGTCTCTGCAAGGGAGACAGGCAGATCAGCCATAAGTTACCCTCTTTCTTAGCAAGTCACTGAAAACCTCCAAGTGCCAGCATCTCGTCTGGGAAGAGTTGGCACATACATTTCAGGTGTTAGTCATGTAATGTGTGTTTGAAGCATTAGCACAGATGCCTGGACACACTATTTACAAGCATTTTTTTTCCTGTGGGGCTCCCTAGGAAATATTCATGCTAGTCTTCCTCTTGCCTTTGGCTTTCCTTAGTCTCCTCACCATTATGATCCACTCATAAAGACACCATTATCAGTGCCTCTGGATAAAGAACGGGTATGCCTGTGTGTGTGTCTGTGTGTGTGTCTGTGTGTGTGTGTGTGTCTGTGTGTGTGTGTTGAGGACAGACACTTTCCATGGTGCCTATGATGTTCCTCCAACCTAGAAGGCTCTCCCCTGGCTCCCGAGCCCCTCCTACCCAACCTTTGCACCTTGAGTTGTCATTAGAAAAGAAGAGGCAACTTAAGCTGAACCCCTCCTATGTCAAGCCCAGCTGGAGAGAGTTACTGGGATTTCATGCACATTCCTGGGGGAGGAGGAACTATCTTCCTGGTGGGACCTTGCTCTGCAGGGACCTGACCCTCAGCCTCTTGGAGGGCAGGGTATGCCCCAGCCAGTTGAGGAGGGGGAAGGGGAAGCATTTGTGTCACATGGCCATCCCTTACCCTACTGGACACCCGGGTCCCCCTCCTCCGTCAACTCCTGTTTCTTCCCCAGCTGGTCTCAGAGAGCCGCTTGACCTAGGAACAAGGACCCAACTGGAAAAGCAGAAGGGCAGTGAGAAGAATCAGAGAGGCCTGAGTCTCCACTATTAGCAGTGTGGCCTTCACTGGCCTGAGACGGTGGCTTGTTTGTGCCTCTCTAGAAGGAACAGATGTGTGGCATGACGGCTGCTGTAATCTGGAGAGGGAACGGGGACAAATTCGTAACAGGGCCAAATACTAGTTCTCACATTGCTGGATAAGAGTGGTGGGCAGGGCCTCACCTGGCCAACATGGTGGAGCTGGCCCTGATGGCAAACGCAGGGAGGGAGAGTGTGAGCAAGCCTTGAGGGTTTGAGAATGGTTGAGCTGGCGCAGCTCCTCATAGACTGCAGAACTTGGGAGAAGTGTGCAGGCACGTTGATGGGGCCTCCAGTGGAGCTGGCTCTGGGGGCATGGGTGAGGGTGAACCAGCCCCAAGGACATGAGAGCAGGAGAGCTGATCCTGTCTCCTGCTGATGGTGGCATTGTGTGGCCAAGCCAGAGCAGTGCTGGAGAGTTTGGTGGTGTGGTTAAAGGAGAGCCTGTGTATTCGCCAGTTTAGGGGCACCAGGCCCAGATCCAGGGTATGTGTTGGCTTACCCCAAAACCTGTGTCATCTATTAATGATTGCAAGAGTGAAAGTGTCCTGCTGATCCAAAGCTGCAGATCTCCACGACACAGGGCAACACCAGGATAACTGGGAGGAGTCCCGATGAGGATCCAATATTGATGGGGTCACAGAAGCCAGGGATCTTGAACGAGATCAATGACTCATAGCAACGACCATTTGCAAGTGAAGATGTGCACACAGAGGGACACACTGTGATACACTACAGCTTTCATGATGAGATGTTCTCTATGCTTTTATTATTATTATTATTAGTAGTAGTAGTATTATTTGTGTTTTATTTTTGTGGGGAGGTTGCAGGGGTGAGGGGACAGGTAGATGAGTGGGATTGGGTTGTATGAGGTGAAACTCACAAAGAACTAATAAAAAGTAAAAAAAAAAAGAGTGGTGGGGGGCAGGGGAGGGATCCTGAGTTCTGGGGCGACTGTCCAGAGCCTGGCAGGAAAGCTGAGTGGAGCAAAGAGCCCAAGACTGGATCCCATAGACACTAAACCTCACCAGCATGGGATTGGGGTCATCTGGGAGCAATGTAAACGGCAGGTTCAAGGCCCATCCCAGGCCTGGCTAAGACCACTGGAGTCAGGTCCAGAAGCTTTGGGCTTGAGTCAGGGATCCCTTCCCACCTCAGCTGTGGTACTGAGCAGGAACTCACGGGTAGAAAACCCCAGGGAAGCTCTTCTATGATTTAGCCTGATAAGGGCCCATATTCTCAAGGCCTACCTTCCTGAGGCTGAGGGCTAAGGGCTGAGGTGGGGGCTAAGAATGTTGAGTGATGACATCACTAAGATTGTCAGCCCTGATTGGCTGTGATGCCGCTCAGTTGAAGTGCTTGTCTAGCACAGCCGAAGCCCTGGGTTCCTCTGAGGCAGTTCTGTGGGCTTCCTGACAGTGATGTACCTTAATTAGCTCTTGAGGTTTCCTTGGTGGAGAAGGACTTCAAAAGGCCCTTGAGTGTTGGCCTGTCACAGTGTGCGTCAGTGAAGGTCAGAGGACAGTTTTAGGGAATAGATTTTTTTTTCTTCTCACCATGTAGGATCTTGAGATGGAATGCCATGACATCCTGGGTACAAGACACTTCTTCCATGTCTCAGGTGACCTCACAGGAACCCTGGAAGTGGACATCAGTGTCTTTTCTTTACTCTGTTGGCTCCAAGTCTCCAGGCAGTCTTGATGACTCTGAGTGACTCAAGACCTGGCCTCACCTCTGCGTGTGTGTCTAGGCTGTGCTTTGAGATTCTTGGCTACCACCTCAGACATGGGCTCTCTAATTGTGAGCCAATGAAAACCCATGAGCCATAGTTTTAGCTTGTTTTCATTTTCTATTCCTTCTCTTTTCTTCCTTCCTTTCTCTTTCTTTCTTCCTTCTTCCTTCCTTCCTTCCTTTCTTTCTCTCTCTTTTTCTTCCTCCTTTCTTCCTTCCTCCCTCCCTCCTTCCTTCCTTCCTTTCTTTCTTTCTTTCTTTCTTTCTTTCTTTCTTTCTTTCTTTCTTTCTTTCTTTCTCCTTCCTTCCTTTTTCTCCCTTCCTTCCTTCCTTCCTTCCTTCCTTCCTTCCTTCCTTCCTTCCTTCCTTCCTTTCTCTCTCTCTCTCTCTCTCTCTCTCTCTCTTTCTTTCTTTCTTTCTTTAACTCAGGCTGGCCTCATACTTACAGACCCCCCCCCCATTTCAATCTGAGTGTTGAGTTACAGGCATAAACCATTATCCTTGGATTACCTCAAATATTTATTGAGTGTTTCTAAGAAAGAATGAAGGATAGAGGGAAGGAGGGAGTGGCATAATTTACAGAAAGCATGAGTGAATGAACAAACGAACACATTTGTTTTAAGACCCTGCCTTGTGTGTTCATCCATGAAATCCCCTAGTTCTCGGGAATACCTGTTCTTTCTTGTGTGCTCAGTGGATGCAGCTTGGGAAGCACTTGGCTCGGAGCCAGGGGGCAATGGAGATCATAGGACACAAGGTCCCATTTCAGAAGTCCAGAGCACCTTGTCATTCGAGTCTTTGCCTGCTGTCTGACATGCTCATGTAGGCTTTGCTCTGCCCTAGCTCTGTGAGTGCTGCCATTTTCCCAGGACACTTCTGTTTCACAACATCACCCGATACCATCTTTTACAAGAAATCTTTCTTCATCATCCCTGCCTGCTTCTCATAACTCAATTTGATATTAAATATGGTTCTCACAAGCTCAGACTGTATCTGCCTGCCTGAGGCACTTACCATTTTGTCAGTAACAGAAACATGTATGGGGCCCTCATTTCCCTCCTAAGAGTATGGTACGTAATGCCCTATGTCTATTCTTAGTGTGTACACACACAGATACACACACAGAGATAAACACACAGATACACATACACACAGATATACTCACAGACACAGACACACACACACATACACACTTCCCCACCCCCATCCCCAGAGTCTCCCTAGGTAGTAGTCTGGCTTTCAACACACTACATAGCCCAGGCTGGCCTTGAACTCATGGCAATCCTCCTGCCTCAGCCTCCTTAGTCCTGGGATTACAGACATGAGTCACTCTCTGTATCTTCCCTTTATTCTTTGCCTTCCTCCCCTACTTATATTGACCTTGTTCTTTGACAATTTCATACCCGCAGAAACTGCATTCTGACTATCATAACTGCTCACCTCTCGGACTCTGTTAGCCTCCTCTCCTCCCTCCAGGCTCCTTTCCACATTCATGGCTCATGTAGCCCAGGCTGTCCTCAAACATAGGATGTAGCTGAGCTGAGGATGGCCTTGAACTTCTGATCTTTCCACCTCTGCTTCCCAGGCACTAGAATCTTGGGTTTAACTGTGTAGCATCATGTCTGGTTTATGCTATGCTGGGGATTGAACCGTAGACTCTGTGGCTAGGCAAGCACTCTACCAACTGCACAAGAACCTCTACCTGTCTTTAGTCTTTATGGTGGTAGTGGCTAGCAAAGGGCAGGACTGCCAAGAGGTTAGAGGAGCATGTGGCCTTTGAAGCAGCCTGGCTGGTGTTAGAAGACCAGTTTCTAACCAGCTGATGCTGTGACTTTGGACAACTTTGTCTGTTCTTCATTTTCCAGTGTCTCTGGGTGATGGCTGTAATACTAATGCCTCCCAGGGCTGACCCTGTAAAGTGTTCTGAGCAGGACCTGGCCCTTGGTGATGCTGTAGGTCAAGCTGTCATCGAAGTATCTGATTACTTTGTGACTTCAAACAGCACACACGTGTAAGGTGTTCTCACCACATTTAGGTGCCCAGGCCTCAGTTTCCTCATTTGGGGTGGGAGAAATGATTGCTGAGGTCCCACCTGTTCTAATGCTCTACACCATAAGCTCTCCATATCTGTGATCGCCCAGGGAGGCTGGTGAGGTGACCCAATGGGTAGAGGTGCTTGTGCATGGAACCCCGAGTCTGCTATCTGTACCCCACATGGTGGAAGGAGGCAACTGAGTCTTGCATGCTGTCTTCTAACCTTCACACATATGCTGCCTCACCTCAACAATAGAGATGTGAATGTAAACAATAAGGAAAGTATTCAGAAATAATTGTAGCTGAGTGCAATTGTTTTCGGCTGTAATCTCAACACTTTAGTAACTAAGTCAGGGGAATCCCCTGCTGCATAAAGGGTGGGGAAACTCTGCCTTAAGACAGAAAACAAGGTATTGGCTATGGTTTGGAGCTGACATGACCTCCTTGGATTTGTGTTGGAGATCTGGTCCCTGGTGCTATTGAAAGGCCAGTGTACACTAACTTCAAAAAGAATTGATCTTTGAGAAGTTCACAGCTGATGGCTGTCAGGAGCTGTGGCTTGGCTAGAGGAAGTGGGTCACTGGGCTATGCTCTGGAAAGGCCCACTGTGACAGCCCTGGCTTCCTGACAGTAAGGAAGCAGCCTTCCCCCCATCATGTGGCATTTGGTCCCTCTGATGGCCTAGAGACAGAGCAGGTGAAAGTCTGAAACCGAGAGCCACAGAAACCTCCCTTCCATCACATTTCTCTCAGGTACTTCCACACAGAAGTAGAAAGCTAAGTTGACCTCTATACTGAACGCATGCAGACTTTTCCTTGTCATCACCCTTGAAACAATGCACCATGACAGCTCTTTACCTGCCACCCAGCCACAACCAGTGTTACAAATACTCTAAAGGTGTCTTGAGGTATGCAGGAGGATTGTATGGGCTCTGTGTGAATGCTGCACTATTTTATATAGGAGGCCAGAACATCTGTGGACTTGGGTAGACAGAAGCCCTGGATCTATTCCTCTAGTGAGATCAAGGAATGGCCGATCTTCTAAAAACTGGACGATAGATCTTTGGCTGGGGATTGCCATGTGTTGAGTTTCGAGGACAAAGGAATAGGGCACAGGGCAGAACACCAGCAGCTTAGGCTTTGGGGCCAGCCTCTGACCTCCGAGAAGGGCTGTGTGTGTGTGTGTGTGTGTGTGTGTGTGTGTGTGTGTGTGTGTGTGCAGTGTCACAGGTGAGGTGGGTCTAGCCCTGTGATTGGGTTGTCCCTCCCCCAACTGCAGCTGCAGATCAGATTCCTCCGCAAGCCTCTATCACTGTCATCCTAGGCACCTGGTCTCATCATCCACTGCAGTGGATGCAGAGGGCATGGAGTGGGGCGTGGCCATTCATCACTGCGAAGCTTTGGCGAGCTTGGGAGCTTACAGCCCTGCCCCTGAAGCTTTGCTCCAGGAGCACCTCAGGGGAGGCCACCATGCTCCCGTGTCCGAAGCTCTTTGTTCCACATGCAGAAAGAGTCCTGTTCGTTTCTGTCATGGAACCAGAGCTCACTTGGTGAGATGAGGCAGAGTAGGGAGGAGAGCTCAGGCCTGGGATTCAGCCCAGCCTTCTCCAGGGCTTTCCCTGTCTCCTGCCTGGGGCCCAGTTCTAACAGATGCTCTTCCCCTGCAACTCCTGATAGTCATTTGGAGAAGAAATGTCCACTGCTTTCCTTTTGCTACCCCCAAGAAACTCTGAGTTACTTAGGAACTGACCACGGGTAGGGGGGCAGGAGGACGTACAGAAGAAGGTTCTGAGTAAACTCCACATTTTGTGGTCAAGGTGTCACTATTAACACCACCGTAAAGCAGCCAGCCATGCCAGCTCTCAGGTTCCTTACTGTTGGTGTTTTCTTGCTTCTCTGGGACAGCCCCTCCCCCAGGGTACTAGTCATCCCCCTCCCCCCACCCTTTCTTGCTCTCTCCATCCTCCTCTGGTTCCCAGTGCTTCCTATGTCCCTAAGAAGACTGTGGTATACAGGTACCAACCTCTCCTTTGAAAGCCCAAATCATTAATAGTCATGAAAAAAAAAACACTCAAAACATAACTAGTCATCAGAAAAATGCAAGTTAAAGCCACTATAAAACTCCATCCATTAGGTTCTTGTCGAGATGACTGAAAGTGAAAAGAGATGATAGCAAATGTACAAGGCAGTAGAGCCACTGGAACACACACAAGTGTGCAAGGCAGTAAAGCCACTGGACCGCATATGATGCTGCCAGGACTTCCCCTAGGACAAACCCAGCTACATCTGAGCTGCATCTGTCTCCAGTGCATTCTCAGGTCGGTGGCAGCAGGCACAATAGTTAGGTTAGATACAATGTGCATAGCGTGTGGTCATCTCAGACAGGTGTCCCTGTCCACAGAATAAATACACTGTAGCCTGTGAGCAGGCACACACACACTAATAATAATAATAAAATAAATCTTTCAAAACTGTAAGAAAAGGGCCAATGGTTCCAGAGGAGGGTCTTGCCTGAAGGTGTGATGTGTGAGCCTGTCTTGGTGGGGATCGTGTGTGCACGTGGAGCTGACCCTGACAGACGATATGAGCACTTTACCCTTGGCAAATGCAGGAGGTTAAAAATTACAACTGACTAACTCTTACTCAAGATTTCCTATAAAGTAAAACAGAAGTTAAGACCTATCCTCGTGTTCTCCTGGGATATTCCGAATTCCTATCTCTTTTTTAAAATTAATTTTTGCAGTGCAGGGGAGTCAAACCCTAGGCCATTTCCATACTAGGCAAAGGTTCCTTCATGAGCTATCGCCCCAGATTCCCCACTTGTACAGATGAAACTTTGGGGGGCACCCAGAAGTCTTTGCTCTGAAGTAAATATAGCCTTTTCTTTCTGTATTTAGTCCCAGCCCCGCACTAATGAAGTTGGAGCAGTACGGAGATCCTAGCTACCAAGGCTACACATGCCAGCTACTGTACCCAGATGGAAGCTGGAATGAAAATATCAAGGGGGTGGTGGTCACCACGGCTTGTCCTATGTAGAGTACAGTACAAATCATCATCCTTTGATGAGTGTCCTAATAGCTGATGTCCTAATTAGGGGGACAAATAGAGCTAAAAGCTATGGTAAGAAATGATATTATCTTGACTAAGCCTGACTGAA
Source organism: Mus caroli (assembly GCF_978045245.1). Lineage (NCBI taxonomy): Eukaryota > Metazoa > Chordata > Mammalia > Rodentia > Muridae > Mus > Mus caroli. The sequence continues at coordinate 41,695,974 of NW_028227266.1, read as the reverse complement.
CATCCCATCAGTCCAGGGATATAAGTTGAATGCTGGGAAAGGAGATTGATCCACACAGCCGCCTGTGGTTGGTACCACCCGGATCGGCTTGCCAAACAGCTAGCTCTATGAACCATCTTTAGTCATTCCAAGCTTGTGGACATAGATTGAGACAAAGCTCAAGGACATCTAGCAGAGTGCATAGGTCCCTACCGCTGACACTTGGTTCTGTCTGCTGCTTTTCACCGCATTTCACACATGTTCACAGTGAGCATTTGTGGCGAGCAGAACCGATGAGCAAATCACCTCCCCAAAAGATGACTACAGGGTGAAGTGCTGGCCCTGATCATTGAGATAAAATGTAGCCGAGCCGCATGAAAACCACCACAGGTGATGCAGATAGGCGGCCCTAGTATAATAGGTCAAGGGAGACCATGTTAGAGCAAGCACACATGAAGATTCATCCATCTGTCTGTCCATCTACCCACCCATCCATCCATCATCCTTTTACTCCCTGATACTCATCCACCCACCATTCATCTAATCCATACATTCACCCATCCATTGCTCTTCTTTCCTCCCTACCTGCTGGGGGAGGGTTTTGTGCACTGTGCATTCAGATGCTGATTTTCATGCCCAGAGATCTCTGCAGTCCGACCTAGGCATTGTCAACCATCTCCTGTCTCAGTGTTGTGTAAAATCAGTTTTCCATCCCTTCTGATTGGTTATTAAAGAGCTGATCAGCCAACAGCTGGGCAGGAGAGGAGGGAGGACTTTCAATCCCAGTGAGGGGGTCTCTTGGTAGGTGCCAGGGAAAGAGGCAATTCTCCATGAGTTCCCCAGGGAGAGTCACTGTGAGAGGACAGATGGGGAAGGAGTAGCCAGGAGGAGACCAAGATGCAGGCAATGGGCTATGTGGCTGGGTGGGAGGCAGCATGGTTGGGCTAGGGTGGATGAGAGCCCTGCCCAGCCACAGCACAAGAAGCTCATTAATAAATATACCAGGTCTCGGCGTCATTGTTTCAGAGTAAGGGTGGGCATAGAAGAACCCAGGCATTTACACCTACCCATACATTTACTCACTCCATCTAACCATCCTTCTGTCTGTCCCATCCATCCATCTGTCCCACACACCCTTCCTCTGTTCTTACCTATCCATTTACATATCCACCCACCTACCCTTCTAGTCTTCCTTCCCTCCCTCTCCCCCTTCACTCCCTTCTTCCCTTTCCTTCCAATCTTCCTTTTTCCCCCCCTTCTCTATATACCTCAGAAACTCAACCACCAGGATTGAGCCTTTCTGTGCCCCATGCCATCCCTATGAACTCAGCTGCTTTGGCTGTGGCCACTGCACAAGAGTGGGCAGGTCAGCATCAGAGAGGGCACACAATTTCCCATCCCTGACCATCACTTTATCCTGGTCACACAGTTGCAGGTGAACAGTATTTTGTCTGTGCCAATGAGGACGAGAGATGGTGTTTTATTCCCCCAGGAACAACTGGGGCTTGTCAAGAATTGACTCTCTCTCTATTTTTTTTTTTTTAGAGTAATTTCAGGTTCACAGTAAGACTGAATGGAAGGCATAGAGATTTCAGACACCCCTGCCCTTACATACAAACAGCCTCCCACACTCAGCAGTCCCATGGTAGATGAACCCACACTGACATGTCATTGTCACTGTGGTCCAGAGGGGACCAGGGCTGGGAGATGCCAGCTTGAGTATTGGCTCTGTACTGGCCTTGAGATCATGCTTTCCCAGAGTTGCTGACCAATTGCCCAGCCTTGCCTGACTCCCAAGAAGAGGTGCCTCTCTGCTGTGGGGCTCAGTGGTCTGATGATCAGGTCAGGGCTAAGCAGTTTTGTAAACAGTTTTGTAATATCCAAAGGGTTATCCTAGGAGGCAGGCTGAGTTATTATCCAGTGTGTCCAGATCAGTGAGTGAGACTTGGGGAGGAAATTTTTTTCTGCAAGTCAGAACAGCCCTGGGTAAGGCAGGGTCACTGGTAACAGGAGATGCTTGGGGTAGCCCTTCTCCCCCTGTGGAGAGGTTGGCCTGAATGACCCAAGGGTCTCTTTTGACTGTCACTTTTATAAATTCAGTTTGCCTTCAATTCTCCTGAGCACCCACTGTCTGTCCTTCTTTGCTTAGCACTGGAGATGAGGTAGACAACCTCTCCATCTCCTGTGTCATAGACAGTCCAGTGAGGAAGGCAACTTGTGTGGCTCCATCACTTGTTGCTCCTTGGCTTACAGGTTATGGAGTTCTCCTGAGGCTGAGGAACCTAAGGGTGTTGTAAAATGCAAAAGAGCTTATGTGCTGGCTAGCTTTATGTCAACTTGACACAAGCTAGAGTCATTCGGGAAGAGGAGACCTCAATTAAGAAAATGAACCCGGGCTGGAGAGATGGCTCAACGACTAAGAGCACTGACTGCTCTTCCAAAGGCCCTGAGTTCAAATCCCAGCAACCACATGGTGGCTCACAACCATCTGTAGTGAGATCTGATGTCCTCTTCTGGTGTGTCTGAAGTCAGCTACAGTGTACTTCTCTATATAATAATAAATCTTTGGGCAGAAGTGAGTGGGGCCAGAGCAAAGCAGAGCTCCTAAGTTCAATTCCCCGCAACCACATCAGCATGTGGCTCACAACCATCTGTACAGCTACAGTGTACTCATCGTATACATAAAATAAAGAAATTAATTAAAAAAAAAAAAAGAAAATGAAGCCATCAGATTGGCCTGTGGGCAACACTGTGGCGCTTTTTCTTAATCAATGATTGATGCCAGAAGACTGGCCTACTGTGAGTGGCTCGCCCATGGGTGGATGGCCCTGGACTATTAAGAAAGCAGGCTGAGCAAGATTTGGGGAAGAAGTCAGAAAGTAGCTCTCCTTCACGGCTTCTACTTCAGTTCCTGCCTCTAGGTTCCTGCCTGAGTTCTTGCCATGACTTCCTTAGCTGATGGACTGTGATGTGGACATATGGATGAATAAACCCTTTCCCCTCTAAGTTGCGCTAGGGCCTGGTGTTTTACCCCAACAATAGAAAGAAAGCTAACCAAGATAGGCTAGATGCTCCGGTTGAGAGGAAATTGACCGTGAGGAGATCGGGGGACCTGCAGATGTCTGAATCAGCCATCCTCTCAAAGCAAAACAAAACAAAACAAACAAAAATGGTTTTCATTCATTGTGGAACACATGCCTTTTCGGGACCTTTGAGCTGGTTCTTAGGCAGGGAAAATGGCAGGAAGGATATAAGCATTGCTCTCTTCCCCTTTTCTATCATCCCCTTTCTCGTGTCCCTAACTGGGCCCCAAGGGAACTGTCAATTTCCTTCTTGAAGCGAATTCACTTCCTCCAGCCCCATGGACCCGGAATCTTTGTTCACAGAGGGCCTATGGAACCTCCTTTCTCTTCTGGAAAGTGCCCAGAGCCCCACATCCAGGAGTGGTGTAACATCAGAATTCCTCCCTACAGCTATGGCTATCTTCTGGCCCTCCAATTGCCTCCAGGTGGTGGTCTCTGTAACAGGCATCATCAGGCAGGAAATTAGGTCTTGGAGGATGGTGATGAAGGGGGTTAATAATGATCATATGATAATAAATGGCATATTTGGTACCTAAGCCCTATGTGTACTATTTTCCTATGTCACCAAACATTTACTTTGCTATTCAAGATATTACACATGTTATTAGTCAATGGATCTCTCTCTCTCTCTCTCTCTCTCTCTCTCTCTCTCTCTCTCTCTCTCTCTCTTTCTCTCTCTCTCTCTCTCTTTCTCTTTCATTAGGGTTTTGCTTTCTATCCAAGGCTTGCCTTGAACTCACAATCCTCCCCCAGCTTCCTGATTTCTAGGATTACAGACTTACAGACAAGCATCATCAGGCTTAATCATGCTCCTATCTCAGGACCCTCCTCTTCTTCATGATTGACACCTGAGAACATTCACAACTTCTTGTTGGAGGCTTTGGATCTCACTGTCTTTTAAACTGTCCCGGGGTTGCATGTTAAAAGCTTCCAAGTTCTAAGGTTCTGCCTATATCTGCCTGGGGAGAGGCTTGGAGTTTTAAAACCTCAACTGTAAGGGTTAATCTTAATTGTCAACTTGATAAGATTTAGAATCACTGTGGAACACATCTCTTGGAGTACCTCTGAGAGATTATCTAGATTAATTGAGTTGGGAGGATCCATCCTAAATGTGGGCAGCACCATTCCCTAGGCTCAGGTTGCAGCCCGAATTAAAAAAAAAAAAGAAAAAAAGAAAAAAGAACTGAACACAGCACTCATTCCCTCTGCTTCCCGACTGTGGATACAATGTCATCAGCCCTCAAGCTCCTGATGCCATGACTCCTTCACCGAAATGGACCACACTGTCAGACAGTGAATCAGAATAAACTCTTCCTTAAATTGCTTTGGTCAGGTATTTTGTCATAGCAACAAGGCAAGTAATTAATGCATTGGCTGATTCTGGGTTAAGTAATCTGTGCTCAGTGCAGCTCGAGGTATGCATAGAAAATGCTATTGTGTTGTTTCTCAAGGCAGACATAACAACTTCTGTGCTGGCCTTAGCCTGGAGTTCAGAGTGAACTGGATATGATGAGGCCAGAGGTGGGGTAGGGTAGGGGATGTGGAGTGTGTGTGTGTTTGTGTACTTGGAAAGAAGTTGTTGTCAGAGAGATAAAAAGAGGGGTCAATGCCTCTGATTATCATCTAGGAGTTGGTACAGACCAGGAGTAAGACAGCAGCCTCCTAAAGACCTGGGCGTGGCCGTCATGAAGAGTCTGGAGCGGGGGAGAACATAATAGGGCTCGAGGACCATAGACGTTAGCACCCAGGTCAAACCCGAGGACTGTTTCCTAGAAGCTGCTGGGCAAGGAGGCAGGTACAGCGTTGTTTCCAGAAGCAGAGTCCAGCTGGTGCTTAGTCAGCCAACAGAGGCCTTCCTCCACCGTCTCACCATCCACATCCCTCTCATTGTGTGTGTGTGTGTGTGTGTTTGTGTGTTTTATTTATGCATGGCTTTCTCTTTGTGGACCAGGCTGGCCTTGAACTCAGAGATCTGTATGCCTCTGTCTTCCAAGTGCTGGGATTAATAGTGTGTGCCACCATTGCCTGACCTTCTCATTCTTTTAAACCATCCATCCGTTGACATCTTTCCCAGGAAGTTTTCCCCAATGTGTCTAATGTGACTGGCACCTCTACTCAATGCTCAGTGTAGCTCCTGCATGCCCACCTTATGCTCCACTGGGGGCTTGCGTTGCTTTTTGGTCAACAGAAACTTGTTTCCCCTTCTCCAGTTTCTTGACACCCCACTTGCCATTCGCTGCTCTCCCTGTGAGCGAGCTCATTATACACTTACAGGGTATGTCTGAGTTCATCCATCCCTAGTTTTCTCTCTAGACTTCAGCACTCCACACACACAGTGAGGGGGTTAAACTAGCAATGTGTACTAAGGTGAGATGGAACAAATAATGAAAGATGCTAAGGTCTGCTGTCTGCCCAGAGTACTTGTGACCCACCAATAGCTGCACAGCCCCTATGTATTCAAGGTCAAGGTAGAAGGTCATGCCACATCCTCTCAAACAAAATTGGTAATTCTCATCCTATGTAGCCACAGAAGGCCAATGACTAATTTGGAACCTAGGGTCCTTTGCTCTGAATTCTTGGAGCGGGGATAATCAGACTAGCATAGTGGCCTGGCTTCTGGTGACCCAAAATGTGAAAGACTGCACGATCAAATATCGGAATCCTGAAGGTCAAGTTTACTCCTGTAGTTGCTGAAACAGGAGATTTGCTCAGAGAATGGTCTGCCAGTGCCTTTGGCATGGGCAATGGTGGTATGCAGGAAGCATCCTTTGCCCTATGCAGGCAGGGACTGCTTTGGGCCATCCAGCCTTAGGTTTCCGCTCTTTGTCTGGGGCACTGGCCAAAGATTTTGGGTGTAGACAGAAGGAGGACCCATGGTGTAACTAACTAGCATGAAGGTTCTCCTAAGCCCTGATTCAGCTAAGGGGCTGAGTGTGAATGCTGCTCTCTTCAGTTAGACATCAGGTTTCAGGCCTGGGGAAGGTGTGGTCTGGCTTCTCCAGGGCCAAGCTCCGCCCACAGAGGCTGTGTCTGAGACTAATTGGCTTGCCCTCCTTCTTCGAAGCGGGAGAAAGTCTTGGCTAATTTGCCGGAACGCTCTAGTTAAATGCCAATTAGGATGTTCTGTCCACTGCTCTCTTCCAATATATTAATAATGTAATTAAGCATTTATTGCTCGCACAAATTAAAAATTAACTTAAACAGACAGCCTGAAAAACTGAGGAAATAAACGCTCAGACAACCAATTTGCATCCCATTCGAATATCAACACCCTAAACACAGCTCTGTCCTGGGGTCCTTGGTTTAGCTTTCCAGTGAGGGGCTCAGCCAGCTGTTGACAGCTGTGGGCTCCGCTTTTTCCACGCTGGATTCTGCCTTTCTGTACTGCCCAAGTCTTAGGTATGGAGGAGGTGGCCTTGTTCCCACGCAAACCTGAGATCTTTCTGCTAAGCAGTCCCCTTGGCTTCTGTGGTCCCTGCCCCTCACCCCATCCCCACTTCCAGGAGCCCAAGGCTCCATGGGGTGGATCTTGGTGAAAGGGGATGCCACCAGGGGTGAGTAGGAGGGGGCAGTCCCTGAAGCTCCTGCCCTCCCACCCTCTGGGTTGATTTGTCCTGCATTCCAGCCCAGGGGATGGGAAGCAGATGGTGCTGGTATGGAGAGGACGAAGAGGAGGAGGAAAAGGAGGAAGAGGAGAAAGAGGAGGAGGAGGAAGAAGAGGAGGAGGAGGAAGAGGAGGAGGGAATGGAGGGTCCAGAGAAGAGCTCCTTCCAACCAGCCTCCTGGGAGAGAGAGGGTAAAGCTAGGACCAAGAGGAGCTGCTGGGAGACAGGGCTGTGTCCTCAGAATAGAAGAGGAAAGGCTGGAGCCCCCTCTTCTGTCTCCAGGGATGGAACACAGCAGGTGCTCCACTGCGGGGCTCCTCAGAGCCACAGGGGACCTGGCAGGGAGGAACAGAACTCTAAGGAAGTGGGCAAGAGGAGAGCGACCTGGGGAGGGGTGGTGACTGACATAAGAGCTCTGGAGCAGGGACTGCCTATGACTCTAGCTGGAGCAGGCCTTCCTTCCTCAGCTGTGCAGTTTTGTCATCCAGTTCTTGCCCCACACCCCCATGCCTTGGCCCTGGCCAGCAGATGCCATCCATCCATCCCCCTGTGCCCTGTGCAGCTCATGTCTCCTGGGATAGCTCCATTGCAGCCCGCAAGGTGGCCATGTGGCCCCTCAATGAGTCCCTATCATAGAATCAGGTACTCTGGCTATTTGTGGTGCCCCCTTTGTCGTCCCCGCTGTCCGGCTGTCTGTCTCCTTCTCTTGCTCACACCCCACTGCAGTGACAAGAGGCACTTGGGCTTGTTTTAAACACTTTATTTATAAAAAAGTACATTTTTTTTCTCAGTACATTTTCAACCCATCTTTTTTTTTTTTTAATACAAGTAAAAGAGGGCGGGGCAACCCCTCCCCCCCTCCAGGTCAGGACCAGGGGAATCTGCTGGGCTGTCCCCAGGACCAAAGAGGAAAACAGTGACATAGAAACTGAGGCAAAGGAAGCTTAGTCACACTCAGGCGAGGGTGGCAGCTTCTCCTGGATTTTGTTTTCATTTGTTTAAAAAAAAAAGTCACCCTCTTCCCCCCAGCCCACTCTTCACAGCTGGGGTCAGAAAGCAGCATCAGTGGGGCCGGTTCCTCACCTCTGGGTGTCTCTGGCCCAGGTCAGCTGGAGCCACCTGCCCTCACCAGGAGAGGGTTTCAGTTGGCAGTTAGGCTTGGGGAAGTCTCTACCTGGACCCCCCAGAGGCCTGGGAGCACCCCCCTCCTCCCAGGAAAGGGATGCAGTGTCTGCTGGGCTCAGAGGGGTGGCCTCACCCACCTGACGTGAGTCCTGATTCTCCCACCTGGACGATGGCAGGAAGGTTATTGCACCAGTGACTGGGGCACGCTGGGGTGGCTGGCAGAGGGTGCGCCTTCCCAGGGCTTGGGGGCCCAAGCATTAATTAGTACGGGTTTCTCGTTTATGTGTGTACTTGTGCACACACACACACACACACACACACACACACACACCTGTGCTTGGTCTGTGGAAGGCGTGTGTTGGTGTGCTAGGTGTGTGTTCACTAATTGTGTGTTGCTGTTTTTCAGGTCCTTCTGGTAAAAGAGACTCAGAGGGTTGTTGCACACCAGAACAATACCAAAATCTGTAGGGAAACAGGGGTCCGGGGGCAGGGGAGGGACAGGAGGGGAAGGGCAGCTAGGGACGACATCCGGAGGGGTCTGGGCAGGTAACACACCAAGTTTACTCTCCGCAGTCTGGCAGAAGCTCAGCTGTGCTGGGTGGGGGTGGGGGGGGAGCATGAAGGTGAAGCAGAATGCCCTCCGCTCTGTCACACTGTCAGCTGGCTGTGTCCACTGTCCCGCAAACACAGGGCAAGCAAAGTCCCTCCTCCTTGGGCCCAGATACCGACCCCTGACTCCTGTCCTCTCTTAGCCCAGGTGGCGGCCGCCTGGAAGCGCTCAGTGCCACGGCTGGGGATCCTAGATCCTGCTGCATGGACCCTATAAATTGTGCTTTGCTTGGGGGAAAGGCGTGCAGGTTTGTACAGGGAGCTCAGGTGCTTTGTCCAGGCCCAGGGCCTCCTCGATCCATCACAAGACAAGGGGTAGGGGATGACCGTGAAAGGTGAGAGAGACTCGGGAGGGTGAGTCTTTCAGTCTTATGGCCCCATAGGGACAGAAATACCCCTATGGGGCAGTCAGGGTTCTGCCTCCTGCCTTGGGGGTGGGGGAGGGGGACCAAGGAGAGGGACAGAGTGGTATGAGGAACAGGATGAGCGGTGACATGGAAAGGACACTAATACCTCTGGGAGAAGCAGCCCAGCTCCTCCATCTTCCTTCTCCCTGTGGCTAGAAAGGCCCCAGAATTTTCTTCCCCAAACTTCACCCCATCTAGTGTCCCCAATGCCAAGACAGAGAGCCGCCCCAGGGCTGGCATGGCTTCAGACTTCTGCTACGTGGCTACTGGGCGGCCTGGGCTGGGACTAGGGCAGTGAGGGCCTGGCAGAAGAGCCCCAGCTGGTGGGCTGAGTAAGGGGTGCCAGAGATGGCGCTTGGACTGGGAACTCAATAGCAGCACCAGGGAGGAGTGGGGTGTGGACTGGGGCTCCCTTAGGAAGCCTATGGCAGGGTGGGTCAGTGCCCGTGGGGCACAGAATGGTCTGCCTCCCTCTCCCCAATGTTTGTGATCCCTCAGCGAGTGTCACCTAGGGCTGAGTTGGCTGAGATTCTGACAGGCAGGCCCTAGGGATGCCCATTTAGAATGAGGGTAATCTGGGGGCACAGATGGAGAAACCGAGGCACTTTGAGCTTGGGGACAGAGGGCTGGGGTGGGGTGGGGAGACCTTTTTCCATGCACTCAAGGGAAGGCCCAGCCCCGAATGGCTGACAAAGCCAGAATCCCATTCAAAGAGGGAGTCTGCATGCAAAGGCCCTTCTACGTGGCCATCTTGCCAGTCTGGCACCAGGAGAAAGTGAGCAGGGGTCAGTCTGTTGATACGCAGCAGGTCCCCGGTGCCCCTACACTTTCTTTGAGACCCGAGACATCTAGGCCAGCCTTCCCGTATGAGACGCTAGCAGTCGCCCTTCAATTGTGTTTGCAGAGTTTCCACAAAGCAGCCTTCTCCGTATCAATAATTCCGTGCCTCGCATTCCTTCCTGGGATCCCAGCCCTGACTTTCCAGAAGAGTCAAGTGTTGCTAGCACTTGACAGATAAGGAGAAATCTGAGAAATGTGTACATTGTCAGGAAAGGTTGGAGCTACACTGAAATTGTAGAGTGGCTTTCGGGGTGGGTGGGGGTGAGAGGTTCATCCTAGCTGACTCTGAAAGCTTCTGTGGGCTGATCCCTTCCTGAGCTGGGAAACGGGTAAGAGGTGGAGCAGAGGGTTGGGCCTTGGGCAGTGTTCAGCCTGGGCAGGGCGTGAGAGGTTGGCATAGACCCAGGGATGTGTGCATGGATATGTGTGCATATGTTGGCAGAGGCATATAGGAACTGTGGGTAGAATCCACCTGGGGTCACCCACTGGGCGTAACAGAGAGGGGTATATGAGAGCTACGCCAACTCCATTTGGGGGGCCAGAAAGAAAAAAGAAAAAGAAAACATAAAACCACCCTCACCAGGAAAACACACTGCCCAGGACCCCAGCAGAACCCTCAGCTCCATTATTCCCCACACAAGAGTCCCCTGGGTACCACGGAGAACTCCTCTAAAACCTCTTAGGTGCACTGGCTGCATCAGCTTAGTGGGGGCTTGGGTTACATCTTTCTGAGAAGAGGAGCAGCATATCGGGTGGGGGTGAGGGTGCTCTTCATCTCGAAGCTCCCTTTGCCCTCCATTCCCAACGGAGAGAACACAAACACATTCCAGTGTTGGGGGGTGGGAGAGGACTGGCTCCCCAAACCCTGGAGGGATGCCCAAGTACACAAGACAAGAACAGGGCTCCCTACACACAGGGCAGTGGAAGGGGTCCTTAAAGGAAAGATACAGCAACACCAAAGCCACGGTCGAACACAACACCAGGGGGAAGGGTGGGTGAAGGAGGAAAAAAAAAAAAACAAAACAAAAACAAAAAACGAAGCCAAGTGGGGGTCTGCCCTGAGCTCCTCTGACTCCTCAGGAGTTTGGGGCTGGTTTAGGGCAGCTGGTCAAGTCTCTGTGGAGCTCCTGGGGCAGTGGGCTGTGGGGATGGGCAGGGGGCGTGCGGGTAGGGGCCAGGGAGAAGTGGGCACAGACAGAGGCTCCAGAAGGCGGGGCTACACATACCACTCTTTCTTGGAAATGAAAGACCCGTCGTTCTGAGAAACCATGTTCTCAGCCAAGTCCAGCTGTTCAGGGTCATACTGGTAGCCCAGAGTCCGGTCCCCATAGCCGTCCTGACGGGCCTCAGCCTCATCCACAGTGAAGTAGGGCCGTTTGGCATCCTCGTCATATTTGGGGTGGGGGCCGCCCACCTTGCGTTCGCCTCCTCCTCCACCACCCTCCTCCTCCTCTTCCTCCTCATAGCTGCTTCCGCCCAATGGGCCGGCCTTCTTTTCATCATCCGAGTCATCTGGGTACTGCAGGTTCTGTGCCATGGGTGGGTGATGCTGTGGGATGCCTGCTTTGCTGTAGCCGTTGCCATACACGTGCTTCTTGGTGCTGTAGTCACCCTTGAAGGTGTGCCGGCGCCTGCGCAGGGCCACTATGATCCCTCCGACCACAATCAGCACCAGCAGGACACTCCCTGCCACGCCCCCAATGATGGCTGTGGGCATCTGCCCTGCGCGCCGCCCGTGTTCAGGAGTCGGGGTGTAGGGGAATTCTGGGTGAGGAAAAGAGATGGAGGGGGTAGCGTCAGTGTCTGCTCTTCAGAAGTCAGCGAGGGCGTAGGGAGGCAGGGGAGGGAAAAGCCCAGGACAGGATGTCCACACCCCGAGTTTGAGCAGTTCTGATTCCAGAGGCCCCTTAGCACCCCACCTTCCTGAGGTCAGCTGCAGCATTGGGAGCCAGGCAGGCAGAGGAGGAGAGACAGCTGATGTACTCAGAGCGCCCAGCCTTCCATCCTGACAATCCCTGAAGGTGGCATTAGTTCTGTCCTATTCTACCTTGGTGCAGAGGCACATCTGCATGCACCCAACTGTGTGTCCCTCACGGTCACCAACCTCCAAGGCGGCCTGCTGTTCATTTCTATTCAATGCAGGAGATGGCTATCGAGGTTAACTTACCCAAAGGCCCAATTAGAAATCATCCTGCCTTTTTTTTTTTTTTCATATCAACCTTATGCACGTGCCACCAGTGTCCCTTTGCCTGACATATAGAAGTGACTGTCCCAACAGCAGGAGCCTAGTAGGTATTCCAGACTAATTCCTTTTGTCTTCAGGACAGATAGAAAGCAGATTCCCAAGTTTTGGCTCAGCCGACGGCCTGTGAGTGCCAACTGCCTGCCAGTGTGCTACAAACAAGCGCTGTGACTTTTTGGTTGTGGTCTGGTCCTGCAGGGCAAGGTAGAGACCTGTTGGGATTGCTAGCTTGGGCTACAGGGTTGAAACATCCAAAGTGACAGATGGTAGGCACAGAGCAGGGACAGGCAGAAAGGGGATACAGAGGACTACATGTGTATCACACATCAGGAGGATACATATGTGAGAGCATGTTCCATGTCCCACAGGCTTTGCCAGGCACAAATGTATGCGGAAGGATATGCAGATAATGAGGACTGTCTGATCCAGGCATAATAGCTCATACTTGTTACTTCAGGATGTGAGAGACTAAGGCAGGGGGGTTGCTATAAGTTCAAGGGCAGTTTGGGCTATAGATCAAGACTATCTAAAAAAAAGAAAAAGAAAAAGAAAATACAAAGGAAAAATGAAAAGTCAACAATGCAGAGTGGAAATTAAAAGGCAATAAAGGCAGAAAAAGACAAAAAGACCAGAAGAAGATGGAAGGGGGAGGTGGATGGTGGCCTTCTTTTCAACCCTGTTGTCTCTTTTTTTCCGCCCCCCTCTGAGGCCTGGGAGGTGGATGAGTGAATATGAAGTCAGTCCAGGCCAGGCCAGGCCAGAGGCCAAGAGGTCCTAGGGCAGGACACAGGGAGACAGTTCCCAGCACCACCACAGGGTGGCACCGGAGACCATGACTGGCCTCAGGAAGGAGCTGGGGTGTAGACCCAGGGCACGCATGGAAGGAAGGCTGCTGTCCAGGCCTCTTCCTGGTCTGGCTCAGGAGGGCCAGGGTCAAGGTACGGGATCTGTCTGGGCCCATGTGTCTGCTCCTGGAAGCCTGCTGCAGCCAGCTCACTCCCTGATTCAGCATCATTCACTCCATCGGAATCACACGCCTCCCACGGGCCCCATGTGAGTGTGTGGGGTGCTACTGGCAAGCAGGCAGGAGCAGGGCGGAGGTCCTGGGTGGGGGAAGAGGTTTTCATGTTGCTCAGGCTGGGAGGGCTAGTGAAAACACAGGGGCCTCAAAAGGGGACAGGGTCCGGGACACTTGCCTGAGGTCACATGGCTGAGCTGTGGCCGCCCAGAAGCTCCTGAGGCTGGAGCTGTCTGAGAAAAGCACAAGCCCAGAGGATTTGGATCCCCACTAGTCCCCACTGTGTCCTCAGAGCAGGTCACAGAGTTTACTGAGAGAGTTGAAGTGTTTACTGAGAGCTGTTTTGACTGCTTCTCTTGCAACCCTCTCTGGGAGCTCATCATGGTTTACTGGGTCCCACTGTCCTTAGAAAGGAAATCCCTTACTAAATCTGTGTTCTCAGCCTGCCTCCCCAGCTCCAGTCCTCAGATAAAGTCCTCTCCATCTGCCTCTGTGTCTTTCTTTGCTTGGTTGGTTTGAAACAAGGTCTCATTAACCCATGTTGGCTTTGAACTTACGACCTTCCTAGCTCAGCCTCCTGACCGTTGAGGTTCTGAGCCACCACTCCTGGCCAATTTTCACCTGTCTACTTCCTTATTCAGTTAGCAAATATCCACCGACTGTTTTTTCTCTCTAGTCATAGCATTGCTATAGAGCCAAAGGAATGCCTGGGATCACTGCAGCAAGCAGACACGGAGGGAGCTGACAGTGAAGTGCTCAGGGAATAAGAGAATAAGAACCCTGAGGCACGCAACTCACAAAGGTTTCTTGGAGGCTAGACTTTGTCCAGCCTTGAAGGATGATGGTGTGGGCTCAGAGAGGCCAAGACAGTAATCGAGGCATCTAGATGGAAGGACCAGCCTGCAGAGGTAGAGCCCTGAGTCCTTGGCTTTTCCTTTCAATGCTCTGTAACCACCTGCACTGTGGGCTTTCTCTGGCTGTCCCTGCGGAGGCTTTATCTTTGGACCTACGGGCATTGCTGTCTCTGCTCAGGACAGAACTCAGCTTTATTCTGTGACTTAACTGAGATCCTCCTGGCTTCTCAAGCCACCTCAAGTACACAGCTCCCACTCAGCCACAGAACTGTATCTCTGAAGGTCTCTGGGATAGTTTTCCAAACTGTACTTCCTGGAACCTTGAGCCGTTACTCAGAGGTCAGCAAAAACAGCTGGACAAACACTTTGAGAAACATTGGCTTAGATGACACACTGGAGCCCTTCACTTTCTCCCATACCCCTGGAGTATGACAGACACACACAGGATGGTTTCCCAGCTTCCAGAAGACAGGACCATCCCGGAGAACTAACAGTTAGATTATAGAGTCAAGAAACCTCTGGGACCACCAACTCAAAATTCCCACCTGTTCCAACATGGCTAGCTGTCCTTTCTCATTCTCTCTATTCACCAGGCTTCCCCTGGGCTCCCACGAGCACCACCATTTGTCCACTCTGAGTTCCTCTCTGGGTTTTGTTGTGGTAGAACATTTGTGGGCCTCTCACCTTTACTGAGTCTCTACTCTTGGTTGCCCCACCCAGTCAGCAGATTAATTCCCATTGGAAAGACATGACCACTCTGTCTCAAAGACCAGCAGTAAGTCCCCATTGCCTGCTGGGTCTTAGAACCTGGCCTGCCAAGCTCCTCTCATGCACCTTCATTGCTGACTGCTGTGATTTGGACGACTGTCCCTACCAAAGGCCCCAGTGCAAAAGGCTTGGTTGCTAGTTCATGGCACTACTGGAAGGTGGTGGAACCTTTAGAGCTGTAGAAAGTCCAGTCACTAGGGGTGTACCCTTGAAAGGGCTATGGAGACCCTGTCTCTTGTCTGCTTGCTGCCTTCCACAGAGTGAATGAGTCATTCTACAGTCACATTCTTTCTATGATACACTGTCTCGTCATAGGCAATAATGCAACGGGTCATACCAGTCATAGACTGCAACTTTTGAAACTGTGAGCTAGAGTGTACTCCCCTCCCCTCCCCAACTACCTCCCTGCACCCCCTGACCTGACAAGTATCTCACAACGTAACCTTGGCTGTCCTGAAACTCACTATGTAGACCAGGCTAGCCTTGAACCCATAGAGCTCTGCCTGTCTCTGCCTCCCAAGTGCTGGGATTAACGGTATGCAAACCTTTCCTCTTTTTAAATTGATTATCTCATGTATTTTATGACAGGTACCAGAAAGCTGATTAATACATTATGTTTGCTATCTGAGTTCCAGTTTGCGGTGTGTATGCAGTACTAAGGATTTAACAAAGCGCCTGACACCAGCTAGTACTCTACCACCAGATTATATTCTTAACCACTTTTTACTTCATTTTTTTAAAATTTATTTATTATATGTAAGTACACTGTAGCTGTCTTCAGACACTCCAGAAGAGGGCGCCAGATCTCATTACGGATGGTTGTGAGCCACCATGTGGTTGCTGGGATTTGAACTCTGGACCTTCGGAAGAGCAGTCGGGTGCTCTTACCCACTGAGCCATCTCACCAGCCCTTACTTCATTTTTTGAGATAGGGTCTTGGTAAGTTTCTCAGGCTGTCCTTGAACCTGTGATCCTTTGGCCTCAGCTTCCAAAGTAGCTGGGAATACAGAACCAGCCTCGAGTGAGTCCCTAACCACAAACAAGCCTGCGCTCACACCACACGCCCTGCTGCAATGCCTCCACCATGCTTCAGTTCTGTAGTTCATGTTTAACTCTTCCTCTGTAGACTTCCTATGGACCGACGGCTTTGCATCTTTCGCTGTATTTTAAACGATGTCAGATCCAAGTCTATTAAGTACAAACTCATTGCTAATAAGCGCAGGTTACGATTAACCACAGTGGGTTCTGGTTCTCCTTCCAGTCGGAATAAGGGAAGAGGCTGGGAGAAGTGGCCGCCTGTCCTTTGGCGGCTGACTCACTGAAGCGCGGCCGCTGTGCACACGTAAGTTCCACCGCGGTTACCTCCCTGCTCTCCCAGTGAAGAACCAATGAAAAATACCGCGCTCTTACATTTAACTCGGCTAGATTGGATTTTCTGACCCCACTAATCACAGGATGACAGGGTTTGCTGTATCATCTGTCTGATGAGAATGGTTGGTGTCCCAAACTACTCTGTAAATTATATTTCGAAATAAATCTAGAATCTAGGCGCTTTTTACCATTCTATCCCCACCACCCTCATTCAAGACACCGCCATCTCTCACCTGGATTATTTATGGCTATCGACACCCAACTGCTCTCTCCCCTTTGCTTCTATAGACTGCATTTGATACAGCAGCCAGTAAAATCCCATTAACGTGTAAGTCACATCCCATCGCTACCCTGCCCACAGCCCCTCATTGACTCTGTTTTACTCTCAGAGAAAGCCAAAGCTACAGAGCCTAGAATGCTCTCTATGACCCGTGCCCTGCCAAGCACTTACACCATCTTGTCCTGCTTTTCTGCAAGCTGAGGGCTCATTGTCCTGGACGGGAGCGTCATGCTATCATCCCCTTCAGGGCTTGGGTTGAACACCACCTCCCCAGGGTCACTTTCCTCATCCACCGTACTTATAATTGCAATGTCAGCAGCACAGCAAACTCCTTCCCACTGTTCCTTTGCCTATGTCCCCTTCAGGACCCCATAAGCTTTCCAAGGACAGAGTTGGGTCTGCTTTGCTCATTGATTTGTCCTAAGTGCCTAGATTACACGGCAAAGACATCCTTGCTGGATAAAAGGACACAGTCTCATGCCATGGCTCTGCCTTAGTGGGGCCAGCATTCAGTCCACAGATAAAGTGGGCCTGGGACACATTGGGGACCTCATTTGTAAGAATCGTGGTGGGAGGAGCAGTAGCTTAGGGGCAGATTATGCTTGGTTCTCTACCTCTGACCTCCCCTGCCCAAGTCCTCTACTTTTTTTTTCCTAAGCTCTAATGAGGTTTACTGTGCCTGGGGGATCTTTTGGGACCAAAGGGAACCCACGATATTTTAACTACTTTAAGGTCAGGTCTGTGTGGAGCAGAGGGATGGCTGAGATGTCAAAATAAAAGCGCCAAAGGGAGGCAGAGGGAAGGGATCATTACGGGAACTTAATTCATGTTCAGAGCGGGTAAGGGGGCATCCTGCCCCTCCCCTCTCCCCTTCCACTTGTCGTGGTCAGCCAGCAGCTTCTTCACCCAAAGCAGACCGACAAGCGCCACAGCTGGGTGGAGAAGGAAGAGCCACAGTGGGGACATTTGTTCCTGCTGTCGGGGGCCCAGCTGGTCCCTCTCACATCCTTCTACAAAGTGGTCCACTTGGCCCTGCTTCTGAAGGTTTGCAGACTTCTCTCTGGGGACCTGGGATGGACAGGACCTCAGAGCAATGAACCTTTCATTCTGGATCCCCAGTTCTGAGACTAAGATGGGTGGCCCAGTGTGAGGGGGCTTTGGATGGACCTAAGGTGAACCAGACTTAGGGTTTATAGTCTGGAGCTAGGATCTAGGGTCAAAGGGAATGTCTGGGCTTGCTTCCATAACCAATGCTGGATATTTTGGCAGGCAGGAAATGACCTACATCAGATCAAGCCAGAAAGTTGTGAGAACTACATTTCCCAGCATGCAGTGAGGCCAGCCACAGGGAAGATGGGAAGGCCTGGGGTCATACTCTGGGAAGCCCTGCTGTCCTCTTCTGGTAGCTGAAGCAGCTTTGTAGTTCCTATGGTGTCTGACAGGGCTCCTGCAAGCTGGAGGAAGAACTCCCAGAGGTACAAATGCAGCTGCATCCTCGGATTCCCAAACACACTGCCATTTGCTGGCTTGGAGGCGGCCCATTTGCCCTCAGCATAGCCCCAGGCTTCCGTTTGCACACTCAGCAGGCAGACAGCGGCTTGCCTGCTCACACTGGCTCGCACATGCTTACAGGAGAACACACCCACAGTCATGTCTGGACACGTACACTTGCAAGAGACACTCCCTGGGAAGGCCGACCAACCTTGGTCCAAAGAACTGGCCTGACTGGCATGCCCACAGGATGAGCCCAGACATCACCAGAAGTAAGAGTTGGGACAGACACTGTGAACTTGAGTGGCTTCCCCTCCCTGCTCTTGGGAGTGGCAAGAGGCCAACCTGCGGCTTTCTTCCCAACACCCTTAAGGGCAGAAGCGACTCCTGTTTGGTCAAGGCCGTACCCTGGGTCCCTCCCCACACTGACTGTTAGCCCTTATGGAAGAAGGGCTCTATCTACTACACTGTGGGACCGCTGACCCGGGACTCTGAAACTGCTTCTCAGCACAAGGGCCTTGCAAATGGGCTTCTTTGAGTGGCCAGATGCTGTTAACTGTATCCACAAATTCCACTGGCTTGTCTGCTCAGCTTTCTCCTCCCCTTGGCCACAGCATGGGCCTACTTCACACTAGGGGTCATTCTCTGTGATGGTACTTAACTAGTGTCCTGGTCAACCTCACCCCCCCCCCCAACTAGGCTGCTTCACTGAGAGTCTCCCGGAGGTTCGCAAGGCCCTTCTTCTGTGCCCACCATTGCTGTTCCAGCTTCTCACCTTACATGCTCTCCCTGCCTACCCCACCCCAGCCACTCACTATTCCTCTCTCCAGATGGACTCAGGACAAAGCTATTACCTGACAGGATGGTCAGAATGAAATATTAAATTTCCACTTACCCTTCTCACTCATGCATTGCCTTTAGACCAGTGGGGCTGGGAGCTCAGGGCCCAGCTGTGCCCCTTGGGGTGGTCCCCAGAGATTTCAGAGGGCCCTTGCTGGTGTGGGGAAAAGGGCGGTGAGGTTGTCGGCCACCTAGACAATGCACAGCACTGAAAAGCTTAGGACATCTGGCTGAATCCCTTAGAAGGGCTGGAAGCTGCTCCCTGCAGGGCTGACCTACAGCTCCTATCAGGAGCTCAAGGACTGCCTTGCTTTTTTGGCTCTTGGCTCCTGGTATTAGATTTGCCAACAACAGAGCCCTGGTATGACGGACCCTTTTCTAACTGGAGCTCTGGGTGGTTTTAGACCACCTGGCTTTGTGCACACTCCAGAAATTATATGCAGAAGATCACACACCACCACCTAAACCTGACTACAGGTCCCACAGCCAGTACTGGGTACCCAGTACTGGTACTGAGCAGCTTCTTTATGGCTAATTTCCTCTTCCTTCTCCTCCTTTCTGCTCCTGGACCTGAGCCTCCAAGGAGCAGCCCTTCCTCGTGCCCACTGCCTTTGTCCCTGGGCTTTCAGAGAAGGGAGGATATCACTCTCCTGTTATCTGTGGCTCTGAGGCTGGGCACACTTGCCCCAGCACGATCTCTGGTCAGTCTTCTCATGCTGAGAAGTAGCATCAGTGAGAAGATGCTTTGGGGCTCCTTACTTCCTCCAAATTTCCATTCAGCTATTTTCCCAGAGTGCCTGGGTGGCAGAGTGGGATGGTGTGGTGACGTTGGTGATCCTGTTGGGGGCCACACAGCCAAGAACGGTCCTTATAGGAACACATTCCTGTCCCTCGAATGATATACTGGTTACACACATTATGGTGACTCCTCAAATGAGGTGGCTGGGCTTTTCCTCATCCAATCCTACAGCCTGAGAGCCAAAGCTTAGGCCCCTGTGAGGCTCCAAACTGTGCCAGAAGGGAAGAAATGTGTGGCAGCTCTCTTCTGCATGTCTGCTGCTCTATAGGAACTCCCAAACCCTACCTGGCCTATCTGTCACCTTGGGTGTCACCAGGTTCCAGCCCTGGCACCTCTGTGCCTATAAACAAGTCTCAGAGTCAGGGACGGGGAGTTGAAGAAAATTGTGAGTGACCACACCATCCTATAGTTCCTAGGTGACAGGACAGCCCCAAGGACAGGTCTCCAGTGACTAGAGAGCTCCAGCTGCTTTGTGGTGTTTGGAGCGGACCCACGGTTGATATCTTACTCTTGAGATAGAGGCTCAATGCCAGACGTGTGTCTAGCTACAACTCTGACCATCACCTAGCTTCCTGAAGCCCAAGGTCACTCTGCGCATGTTACATCCTGTCTCCTTTGGTGGCAGCGGGATGTCCCTTCCTGTTTGCAGAGGGTCTTTGTGACACTTTCTCAACTGACAAAAGAGCTTAGGTTTGATACTACAGGCACTCCCCCTTGTGACATTTGGTGGCAATTTAGTCCTTGGTGCCTTTGTTTTGATGCTCCCCCTAATGACAATGTTAATGCTGGAGGTCAGGACAATAATCACAGAGCCCTGGCCACTTACTGACAGACTGAGTTGTGCTAGGTTATGTGACCTACATTCTGTGTCACTGGACAGGAGCCCTTCCTTCAAGGCAGGTCACACTGCCCCCATTACACAGTTGAGGCCTGCTCAGGTCATGTCCTAGGGGAAGTCACCATGCCGAACATCAAAAGCGCTCATTTCCCCGGACTGACAGACCCCCTCATGTAATGACAGAAAGATCTGGGAAAAGAGCAATTTGGTCTGGAGACATATGTATCCAATGCTGTCAGGGAGCATGCTCACTCCAGCCCCAGTGACACTGTCTTGTGTTCTGCTTGAGGCGAGCCTCACCCTGCAGCCCTACGGGTTTCCTCACCTCCAGCTGCAGAACTTGGAGGTCATGGGCTCCACCTGCAGACCTGCCCCACCAAGCCAGCATGACTCCCCTAAATGCCACTGCGGAAAGCAGCATTTGCTGTCCTCTCTCACTGAGCGTCACTCTGACTGTACTCTTTAGCCCCACGTAAGGCAAAGAGAAAACTGCAAAGAAAGAATTGTGGCCTGAACCCCAGAGAAGCAAGGGAGAAAAAGATGCAGACTTCCCATCGCGATGCCATGAGCGGAGCGGGTGCAGCCGTGGAGGAACCTGAGGATGGGGCTCTTCAGGGAGGCTGAGATTCTTACCTGTGATATTGACCTCCACCTGGCCTGATCGGGTGCCAATAGGGTTGGTGGCCTCACAGATGTAGGTTCCTGCCAAGCTGTAGGTGATAGGTCCCCGGAAGAAGAGGGTCCTGTTCTGGGCCTCTACACCCTTGGGGAGGGAGCCATTCAACCTGTAGATATTCAGAGACACAGTGAAGGGTTATGACTCTTCAGACCCAAGAAGTTCCTAGAGCATCCACTTGGCTTAAGTGCTATCTGCCAGCCCTTTTGCTGAGTGTGTCTGTTAGAGTATGTTGAAGGGAGAGGAAGAGAGTAACAACAATAACCTCTTGTATCTCACAGTTTTCTACTATTCGGCAATATTTTGTTGTTGTTGCTCTGTTTTTGTGTCTTTTTGTTTTGAGACAGGGCTTTGTTATGTAGCCCAGGTTGGTTCTGAACTTGCAGCAACCCCGACTGGGCTCCTGTGGTAGTGAGATTATAGGATTTGGGCCACCAGGCCTGGTTGTTCACGTCTGATCATCAAACCATTGAAATATATTCAAGGCAGGTGGGTACTACCCCCACATATCAGATGAAAGCCGAGATCCAAGGCCAAGGACACACACACACACACAGCTAGGAAGCAACAGAGCCTGAGCCAGCTGGAGCTGCAGGCTGCAAGAGAGTTCCACTGCTCCTGGGACCTTGTTTGTCCTTTGTCTCCTTGGGTTGACAACAGAGATACCTCGGTCCTGACCCCTAGCTAGCTTTCCTCTAGTGGGGCCATTGAGCCAAGTACATTTGGAGAAGCTAGTCCAATGGACAGGCAGGCATGGCTGAGCTCCTTCCGACTGACAATCCAGCCATTGCTGGGTATGTCTTAAGATGTTTCCATGTGGAGACCACCTTAAGAGTTTGTCGAATAAGGAAGACCTTCATTCTTGTCCACTGTTCTTCAGCTAAGCCAGCAGCCACTCCAGCTACAGGGCTGGCAGGGCAAGCAGGCCCTGCCCACCTCATCTTCAGAAGCAGTTTTGTGCCAAGAAATGGAAGGTATCTGGGAGGGCCTGTCAGGGCTCTCTCTCTACTTCCTAGAAAAACTCTAGACTCACTCTGAGCTGTTGCCTTCTGGTCACCCATGTCAACTTTCTCAGCTTCTACCACACACCCTGTCTGAGTCCCACCTAGCTCTCTGCGGAAAGAACGCTCGCTTGAGATGTCCAAGTTGGCCAGAGGGGCTGTGCTTGATTCCTCTCTGAAGGTCAAGAACCAGACTGTAAAACCAAGCATGCGACAGTGTGACAAGGGGACCTGCTGCTGCCTCCACTCAGAGAACCTGGGGTTGCTGGAGGGCTAGGAACAAAGAGAGACTGGGGTGTTCCAGAACACCAGCTTCCCAGGGGACACCTTGATAAAAATAAGCAGTGGGGACTGGGGTGGGGTGACTCAGGCTGAGTCACCAAACGAAAATGACAAAACTCTCTATTAGTGAGAGAAGGGAAGCAGGTTGAGAGAAGCCCCTGCTGGCAGGATTATTAGGTTCCAAACCTAAGCACTCAAATGCTGCAGTGTGTGTCCATAGTATGTGTGCGCATGTGGCGGTCTCTTAAACCGACCCCTACGGAAAAATCCGAGCTTAGATTCTAATCCTCCCTACTCCCCAGAGGTGGGTGGTTGGGCCTCTGTGGGGGTATTTTCAGGGGACAGGCCAGCTCGCGGCACTCACGTGGTCCAGTGGTACTCAGTGGCTGGCGGGTTAGCATCCGCTTTGCACGTGAGCTTCACATCTGTCCGCTGCAGGTACCAGTTGCCATCAAAGCCCTCAATGGTCACCTCAGGTTCATCTGTGAAGGCAAGGGAGGATGTTGGAAGAGGGTGAGGTCTGGGGAAAAGCCAGGGAAGGGATAGAAGAAAGGGTTAAGGAAAGAGGATGGTGAGGACATGGGAGCACCAAGAACAAGTAGGTATCACAGGACCTCAGCGGAAGCTGCAAGGGAGGGGACAGGGAGATTGCAGCATCTTGGAAGAGAAAGTAGTGGCGAGAGGTTAGGGGACAGACGAGAAAGGCAGGGGGCAATGGATGGGAAAGGGCCCCTGGCCCTGGCTCACACTGCACGTTGAGCGTAAGGCTCTCCCTGAAGCGGTCCAGGTGATAGTTGACAATGCAGGCCAGGGACTGCCGGTGGGCTTCCCTGCTGGGCACCAAGCGGTAACGGCTGATGACTGTCACGGTGCCATTGGGGTTCCGAATTTCCTGGAACTCTGCCTCGCCCTTTAGCCGTGTTTCCCAGGACACCACACTGGGAGGCTTCCCATTGGCTGAGGTGCAGGTGGCCACCAAAACCTTGTCATCCTGTCCCTTCCTGGCTCGAAGCACCGCCCGGGTGCCCTCAATCCAATTGGTGGGTTTGGCTGCGGGGGCAACACGATGGCATTAGTTGAAATGGCCTGGCCATCTGCTAGGTACCCACCCTGGCCACCTCTGCCTCCCAGCTGTGTTGCACTCAAGCCCTTCCCAGAATTTCTCTTGGGAAGTTCCTCACGTGTCAGCAAACCCTCCTTGCTGCGCAAACAGACCTGGTTTTAGGCTTCTAAGAGTCTTGGCGTATTCAGCTTCCTTCCTTACCATGGTGTTTAAAGCACCTGCCTGCTTCCTACTCTCCAACACATGTCCCTTGGTGGGAGCCCCAAACTAAATACAGTGCCTGTCCCTTGTCCAAAGCTAAGGCCCCACCCTGATCCTTGGGGAATTGGGTAGTCTGGCTCGTCAAGTCAGAGGCGCTCTGCCTGGACTTCTGGGAGCGTGCCATGCCAACAGGGGTGTCTGTGGCCATGGTGGCACATGTTAAGGATGGCCAAGCCATCTAGACAGGCAAGAAAAAGAGGCCCATGGCAGCTTACCCATCACAGTGAGATTGAGCTGGCTTTCACGGTTGCCCGTAGGGAAGGTGGCAAATTCACAGATGTACATGCCCTCGTCCTCCAGCTCCAGACCGGAGAGGCGGATGGTGCCGTCGATGAAGGAGGGTCGCAGGAACTCCACTCGTTTCTCGTAGGGAGGCAGCACAGACACACCCATAGTCGGGTTGTAGATGGCCATGTTCTGCTTGGAGCCATTGGAGGCCTTCTGCCATGTGACCTGGGTGATCTTCACACTGGGCAGTGGGTTGGCAAAGCTACAGTGCAGTACCACATCTGTGCCGATGAAGCCATACATGGAGTCGTTCACCTGCACCACCTGCGTGTGAGTGCCTGGTGGAGGGGACGATGGGAAGAGGTCAGCACCCAGGCACTACTCCCCAACCCTCATCCCCCGTCCTCTGCCCTTGACCTTTACTGCAGCCATTACATTTATAATTCTTCTTATGGAAATAATCACTGGGTCCGGTGGCTTGTGGCTCAAACCCCTGCACTTGGGAGGCAAAGCAAGAAGTTTGCTATGGGACTTTGGGGTCAGCCTGGGTTACATAGTAAGTTCTAGAACATCAGTCTGAGATACAAGTGAAACTCATTTCAACAACTCCTCTCCCCAGGATCCCCAAATAAATAACTTACTTGATATAAAAACCACTTAAAGGCTGTTAAGATGGCTCAGTGGGTAAAGGCATCAGCTCCCAAGCACGATGACCTAAATTTGATACCAGAAACCCACAGGGGAGTCCTGTAATTGTTCTCTGACCTCCACACACCCACAATGGCTTATGCACACACACACAAAATAAATAAATGAATTTAATAATAAAATCCCACTCTGGATAATTCTGAAAAATGCTGAGAAGACAATGACATCATTCATTTGTAGTTCAGAATGGCCTTGAGTTCATTATCCTCAAACATTTCAGCTTCCTGAGCACTGGCATGCTTCACGAATACCACTACCATGCCCGGTTACGATTGCTCTCTATCTTTGTATGTGTATGTGTTACGCAGCCACATGGGGGTCTGAGGTTGATGTTAAAGATCTTCCTCAAGTGAGTTCCAACATAGTCTCTTTCTTCTTACTTGTTTGTTTATTTATTTATTCATGGCGGGGTCTTACTATGTAGTTCTGGCTGCCTTAGAATTTGCTGTGCAAAGCAGACTGGCTTCATATTAGCTTGCCTCGGCCCTCTCTGCTGGAGTTGAAGGCATGAGTTTCTCAGTCTCATATTTTTAGGCAAGGTCTCTCGGTTGGACCCAGATGGGGTTAGTCTGTCAAGCCAGCTTGCTCCAGGGATCCCACCTTTGTATCCTGGACAGGCCACCATGAACATTTGGTATTTATGTGAGTGCTGGGGACCCTAAATATGGTTCTCATGCCTTTGTGGCAAGCATTTTACCCAATGAGCCATCTCTTTAGCTCTCTACATTAATTAAAAAAACAAAAACAAAACCCAAGACCCCCAAAGAAACAAACAAACAAAAACCAAAACAAACAAACAAGGAAAAAAGAAAGAAAGGAAGGAAGGAAGGAAGAAAAGAAAGAGAGAGAGAGAGAGAGAGAGAGAGAGAAGCAAAGCTCCCAAACCAAATGAAATCAGAATCATTGTATAGAGATTGCTCCAAATGCTGCTTTTCTCGTGTGTGGTACGGGTCAGTGTTTCATGTTAGTGAACACACACCCACATCCCACTTTCTCCCTTTTGTCTGGATGTGGACGAAGCTCCAGGACCTTGCTCATGCTTGTCAAGTTTTCCACCACTGAGCTACAGCCACACTCTGCCTCCCCATGCCCCGCCCCCAGAATGCCTTTTAATCTATATAGTCAAGTCTGATCTTGGAACTGAACATCTTCCTGCCTCAGCCTCTAGAATGCTGGGGTTGCAGGTGGCGCAGCCATACCTACCTAGCATGCCGTCATTTTGTATGAGAATGGAAAGCTCTACTCTCCAAGAAGTGCCTAGCTAGTTTTCCTGGGTCTTAGTTCCCTCATCTGACAAGTGAGCCAGATTATCCAGTGTCCTTTACCTTACCCATTGCTGGGGAACCAGATGGCATACAGGTAGGAAAGGACATGGGGGATATGGGGGTACAGGGCTGGAATCCAGAGAAGGTGCAAGAGGGCCCTTCCCCTCAGCTCCCATAAGACCTACTTAAATACTTCCGTTAGGAAGCTACCCAGTCTGGTCCTCCAGGTTCCTCCCAGGACTGCCCTCCCTGTCTCAGAATATGGCTGTTTATACCTCTGACTTCTATCCTGGACTATGGACTCCTACAGGGAACTCTTCCCCTTCCTGAGTTCTCAAAGCTTAGCTCAGCTCAGCATCTGGCTTACACAGCAGGCTTCCGTGTTTCCTTTTCTCTAGTGGAGCAACTATTTATCGCAGGGCAAACTGCATGGCAGCCAAGAGAATGGGGGTTCCTAGGAGGAAGCTGGCAGCTGGGTGAGGCTTAAGTTCCCCCTCCTCACCTAGAAAGTCTTTTCCTTTGAGCTTGGTGCCAGTCTGGGGCGACCACCCCAGACCAGGCTCTGCCCTCCACTTCTCTCCATCTGGGAGCCTGTCACGTCCCCAAGGTGGCATCTTTGTCACAGGACTGCATTGCTCCGGTCACTGATGAGTGACCGCATTTGTGGACTTCCTATTCTGCATCTCCAGTTTACTGATCATCAATAGTAGCAGGCCCTCCACTGACCCAGAGGCGGGAGGATGGCTCTAAGAGGCCTGGGGTCTTTGCCTCCTCTGTGTGAGGGAGAAGTGGGGGCCCCGGGAAAGCCCTAAAGCCCACGGTCCCTTTAGCACACTGCTCCCCATTCCTCTCCTCTAGAGACCACAGTGACAGTGGGATCTCAGGGGCTTAGTCTACAGTAGGTTCTCAAGAGATGCATGCTAAGCTAGGCATGGTAGGACATGCCTGTAATATTAGCATTCAAGAGTCAAAGTCAGAAGGATGATAAGTTCAAGGCCAGCCTGGACTACACAGTAAGACTTGAGGTGTACAGGGAGGGGGGTGGTTGGAGGAAGGGAGAAAAGGAGAGATGTGGGGAAGGAGAGAAAAGGAAGAAGTGGGGAGGGAGGGGAAAGGAGGGAAGAAGAGAGAGAGAGAGAAAGAGAGGGGTGGGGGGGAATTACTGAATTCCTTCTAATATCTGGTTTTGGCTTTCCCAAGCCATACCCTTAACACTGAGAATTCTATACACACCCCCATCCTTCTTGCTGTTCACACAGCCTTACCAAGCATATCAAGTGATCCAAGCTGGCCCTTGGAAGCACCAGGCACCCCACGCAAAGGTACTGGGGGGGCTGGAGGAGGTGGGAGGAGCAAAGTGTGACACAAGCTGGGGGTTGAGTTTCCTCCTATCCATGGGACCCTGGCAGTCATTTCCCTAGCCTCATCAAAGGAGCAGGCTGGGTGCCCTGGGTCTCCCATTTCCTTCTGTCTCTGTCTAACAGCAGCCCAGCCCTTGCCTCACCCAGAAGCAGTCCTGAGAGGAGGTCAGTGGGTCAGATGGTCTAGCACTCTTGCTGACTGGTCAGCTGGCAAGCAACTGATTCCTCCATCCTCCCTGACAGGATAAGTGGGTGCTCCCTGATGCTTGCTCCTCTAGCCTCCGCTCCCCAGGCAGGCTGGAGGCTGCCCAGCAGCTGTGATAATGTGAGCATAATTGGGGAACTTGCGCCACACAAAGCTGAGAACTGGAAAAGCCAGTTGGGAGGGCTTGGGCCACAGGTGAGAGTTGGGGGAAGGGGCATGGGCACCAGGAACCATCTCGGTGCTAGGCGTGGTTGGCCTGGAGGGGCACATGGCCCACTGACCCCAGTACCCCATCTCCTCTTATCCCTCTGCAGGTGTGTGGCTGGTGGGGGTGGTGGTGGGGGGCTGGTATACAGGCTGACATTCCCATGCTACTTCCTAAGCAATGACTTCACCCTTCAAGGATAAGGCAGTGCCAAGAGGGGAGGTTGTTGATGATGCTCCATGGAGGTTGAGGAGGTTCCTGTGCCAAAGCAGGTGTGCGTATGTGCAAGTGTGTGTGCATGTGTGTGTGTGTGTGTGTGTGTGTGTGTGTGTGTGTGTGTGCATGTCTGTGTCCTTCCTATCTAAGTCTATGCTGGGTAGAGCCTGTTTGTCTATTCGCTGGCTTCTCCCAGAAGCAGCTTCATGGTGGTACAGAGAGAAACATTCCTGGCATCCCCTCATTGTACACAAAGGCATTTCTGGCCCTGTGATGGGCTGGGTCGGGACACGGAGGACTTCTCAGTAACGGGTGTGTTCACATTTACTCTTGGCCTCTGCCATAGCCAGCTGTTAACAGAGCTGAGAGGTAGCCCGTGGGGTGGCATGTGGGGCTTCTGGAGTACTGAGAGTAAAGAGGGGACAAAAGATTAGCAATGTCGGGTCCCTCTTCAACATGGCAGCCTGAGGGACCTGGTTCACAAGCTTCTATGGGAGCTCCCTGGCTTGGACCAAGCATGTCAAGTCAGGTCTAAGTATCAGCTCTTAGACTGGGTGGCTTAAAATTTTTTCTTTTCTTTTTTTTCTTTTTTTCAAGGAAGCAGGGCCTTAGTGTATGCTCATCTCTCTTCATTTCTGCTTCAGCTTCCTAATGTGGGAAATGGTGGGGGTGGCTCCCAAGCTCAGTGGAATCTTTCTGGCATCCTCTATGGAGGTGTACAATGAGGCCGGGAAGAGTCTGCATTCTGCCTCGGTGCCACCCAGTGGCCAATGACTTAGCCTTTCAATGACTCAGTTTACACTGAGGGTGCACATCTGCAAAGGGGAGCTTCCAATAGCTAAGGCCTGCCTATAAAACTGTTGTGAGGATGAAATGAAGGAGCACATGGGAAACTCAGAAGGCAGCATTAGCACAAAATAAACGCTCGGTCAACGATGGCTGCCGCCATCATGGTTGGCATTATCATCATCACCATAATCAGCAGCAGCAGCACCATCTCCACCATCTGCAAAGCCATAGGTCTCCCTCTCTAGAACTTCAATTAACAAATGTTTACTGATCGTCTACCTAGCAGTAGGCACTGTACAGGGCCCCCCTCTTCTGGGCCACCATGAGGTTCTTGTTCCTGACTCTCTGTGGGCACTTCCACTAGGACCCCAATGTCATATAACGGGCAACTGTACCCATTACGATTTCCTGCCCTTGTGCGGAGTCTGTATCCTGTCACTCACAGCTGTCTAGCTACCATGGGGAAAGCAGGGACATGCTTGACCCTGAGCTGTGTTGACCACATTTTGCCGGACATGGTAGGCCCAAGCATGGGGAACTTGCCGACTCTCTGGTCGGCAACAAACAGGAAAGTCCTCTTTCCCTGCAGACCATGACCTGGAGCTTTGTGACATGGTAGCACACAAGAGTTCAATGGACCAGGAAACCTCTCACCAGCTAGGTCAGGGAGGATTGGGTCATCTGCCCAGGGACACAGGAGAGTAGCCCCCTGGCCTACTGCTATTCCCATCCTAACCCTGTGTCTTGCTCAGTCTGTCTCTCTAGGCTTTGCTCCGGTTGGTGTCCTTCAGAAACCTCACAGTACTTTGAAAATGACACCAATGTCAATCACAGTACTCAGTCACAGTACTCATAAGTACCCTGTGCTGGGATCCTGTCATTGTAGGTCAGACACTGGGGAACTCAGACTAGAGCACCTACAGAGAAAGCTGCTATGTGCAGAGCTGGATGAGTAAGGGGACGGGGGACAGAGACCTGAGACCTGCGTCTGTAGGAGGAGTTCTTACATCGGGGGGTACAAGCAATGAGTCTTTCCCTGACCACCCCCATACAGTCAAGGTCCAAGACACTGGTCCCTGGGACTTGTGCGCTGGTGTCTCGGTTTCCTTAACAGAGCAACACAGGCTAGGCAGTTGGGGCGACCTGGCCTCTCAGAAGTGCTGACCCAGCAAGGCAAGCATCAGGCCAGCCCCCCCCCCCCCCCCAACGTCACAGGCCTGAGAAAGCCCAAGCTCAGCAAGAAAACACAAAGGCTCTTCAGTTGTGGCGGACGAACCTGCTCCCCAAGGCCCTGCCCTGCTTGCCGTAGAGGTAATCTGCAGCGGGATGGTGAGAGTTCCCACGCATCGGGCGTGGCCACACGAGCAGTTTCTCCTCCTGCCCCTTTTGACTTTAGAACTGTCCTGGCTAGGCAAGCTGGGTCTGGATCAGCAGGTGGGTGTGTAAAGGGGGTATAAAGGGGGTACTTCTGGGAGGACCACTGTGCCCTGGCCTGGCTGTGGTGATCTTCTCTAGGCCTTCATTTCCAGAAACTTGACCTCAGTGTCTCCAGCAGTCGCTTGAGCAGAGTGTTAGTGCCCAAGAGAGAAGTCTGTGTGCATAGGTAGGTGTAGGGTGCTAGGCTCTCTGACAAGACTCTGTGCCAAAGCAACATTGTTTTTTTTTTCTTTCTTTCTTTTGTTTTACTTTGTTGCGAGACAAACATCGCACACTGTAGCCTAAGCTGCCCTAGAACAAGACTATGTAGCCTAGGCTGGCCTCAAACTCATAGCAGGTCTCCTGCCTTAATCTCTTGACTAAGCTCCCTGACTAATGGGATTCATTACAATGTGAGAGCTACATTAGTTACATGTGACACCTGGCTAGAAGAAAATCAACCCTGTTTCCCTCTAACTAACTCTGTCCATCCGAATGCGTGCCTGCGTGCGTGCGTGTGTGCGTGTGTGCGTGCGTGTGTGTGTGTGTGTGTGTGTGTGTGTGTGTGTAACTGTACTGGAAATCCAACCCAGGGCTTTGCACATGCTCACTAAGTAAAGTGCCCTACCGACAAAGTACAACCCCAGTTGAAACCAATATCCTTTGCTTCTAGGGCTTTCTAGGCATGCTCCCTCCCTCCCCTCCAGGAACTGGCAGACAAGGACAGGACTTCCTTCCGGTGGTGGTGAGAAACAGGTAAATGCAAGTGAGAATGACTCAGTGTGTGTGTGTGTGTGTGTGGGGGGTCCCTGAAACCCTGAGTCAGCGAAAAAGCTTTAGGACCCTCCCCTTAGCCCAGCTTCTTTCTCAAATGTCAACTCTCTGGAAGTTTGAGCAGGAAGCATTTAGGCGGGCAAGGAAGAAAAGGAATCAGGAGGGAACTCCCTTTCTGGGGTCACCCTCCTCTTGAAAGGCTTTGCCAGCCTGTCATCTGGACCTGATCATTCTGCCAGGAAGAACCCATAAGGGTAGGGCGCTTGCTGAAGCCCTTTGAACTTGTCCTTTCTCGCATCTATGCCCCAGGCATGGTTCCCCATTAATTCAGGAGCTCCTTGGCTCTTAGGCTGCAACACCTGCTTCCAAACTCCCCTTCACACCCGGGATGGGGACACAGTGACCCGGAATTAGAAGGCACCAGGAGCAGACTGAGACAGAGGCTGTCCCACTCCTTGTCCCAGTGTCCAGCCAGCCCTCCCTGGGGAGGTATGGCAAGAAGGCATAGTAGTGCCTGTCCTGGTCAGGTACACTGGTTAACAGCCCCATTTCCTACCTCCTGCAGTTCAGGGACCTCTGCTGGTGAGAAGGCCTTGGGGAATTCTCTTGGGGACAGAGTTTCTGGGATGGCTCCAGGGGCTCTGTATCCTTCCACTCACTATCAGCCACTCACAGTAGTGATCATGTCCTGTGATCCCACAGTCAGGGGCTAATTGCTACTGTCTGAGCCCAGGCGCCTCCACCCCCAGCTCTGGGGTCACAGAAACTGCCCATGTTTTCCTCTTGGCTGAATGCTCCCCCCGACTCCCCACATGGAGTTGGTTAATGATGGGGCTGTGGGGCTGGCGCCCGGTTGCCTTGGGTGGGGGAACTCAGTGCGTGGGAGAAGAGGGGGGCGCGGCAGCCTGGGAAAGGACCTAGAAGGAGCCAGGGCACAGGATCTTCCAGACAGACTGGGCCAACCCCACTGCCCTGGCAATACAGAAGCCCCGAGGGTGACAGCAGCCATGGGGGGTGCCCTGACAAGCTCTATCTCTTCCTGAAACTTGGCAAGGCGGGTTGGGGGACCAAGATGAGTCAGGGAGGCTGGACTTTGGTTCTCCCATCAAGGAACACGGAAGGGGTTGGGGATTCTGGACCACTGTGTTGCAGGCTCACTTTCTGTTGTCACCCATCCCTTGAGGCTCTGGCAAGCAGGGACTCTACTTTGGCACACCAGGAACACAGTGCCTCACTCCTGGCCCCTCCTGTCTCCATCTCTAGTTTTCACGGTGTTAGGTCTCAGCCCATTCTACGTCCTCTGGTAGACTCGACGCCTTTCCTCTGAGCAGTGGCGAGAGGAAGGCTACACGCAGGAAACTGGGGCAGGCAGGCTCTGGTCCCTGCCACTTGGTCACTCTTGTCTCCGGGGCTTGAGTAGGGAGTGGTAGGCCTGAGGATCCCAGAGGGATCTGCTCAGATCATTCTGCCACAACTGTGGCCCTCCTCTGGATTCACTGTGAAATGACCAGTTGGTTCTCTGTCTTTGTATGCTGGCCAACTTCTCCTGGAATTCCTCCCAGATCAAATCCACACTGTACCACAGCAAAGCTGGGGTACAGGAAGTTCTTCCAGAACCAAACAGTCACCCGGTCCAGCCCACAGTAGCTCCTAAACAGCTTTGTTCCCTAGGCTGCACTGGTCCAAATCTAAACTCCGCCTAAGCTCCTCCCACCATCAGCACCCTCATCCCCAGTGGTCTCTCACTTCACATTCTCAACACGCCTGGGCTGGGCCCCCACGCACAACCCTTTCCTTTGTAACTCCAACACCCATGCCCTATGCCTTCCTCCTGCTCAAGCCTTGACCCTGAGTGGCTTAGACCCTGTCATTGGTCCATCGCAGGATGATGCTGAGTGGACAGTCCTGGCTGGAGCACCCATGAGGTAAACTTCCTGAACTCCTCAAGATCAAGCTGAAGGTTGCCTAAGTGAGCTTCGAACTTGTGGCAATCCTCCTGCCTCAACCTCTTGTGTGCTGGGATTATAAGTGTGAGCCACCACGCCCCAAGGGAAGGCATTGAACAAAGGAGTCCCAGACTAAGAACAGTGAGAAAATGAGGCTATGAAAAGACTGCTAGAGATCTATCTGGCTTGCTGTCCCTTCTGTTAAACATATACTGTGACTTCTGTTCTTCCTGAATCCCCTCTAGAGAGGCAGCTTCCTGGAGCCCCCTCTTCTTGCCCCTGTCATGGGTTAGGTGGTACTGTGTGCTCAGGGTACACACATGGGCATGCACTTGTTAGAGCATGTCAGCCCAAAGCCTGGCACTCAGACCTCACAGGGCACCCCCACTGGTTGGTGGCGAAGTCTGAGCCATTGTGGTCCTGAGCCAAGGCTAACCGTTGTCCCAGGTCCAGTGGCAGCTCCTGGGAAGTGTATTAGCCAAGGGGCAGAAGGAGAAGCTGGGACCTCACCTGTATTAAGGGGACACAGCTTCAGGTCTGACTCTCCCTTGCCCGAGAATGGGAATCCCTGCACGGTGCGAGTCGGTTTGACCCCTCGCCCACCTTTTCAATCCTGTATCTTCCTGCTCGCTTCCCAGCTGTCAGGCTTGATTCCCCTTCTCTCTCTTCTGTCCCAGTTCCTAGTACCCCATCTCCCTTCCTTCCTTACACCAGAGCATAAGGTGAGAAATAGTTTTCTCACCTAAGCGAGCTGCTGCAGAGAGGCCTTGCTCTCAGCCTGCCACCTAAGCCTGTTTACGTCTCTGTGTTCTCCGGCTCCACCCTCCTCCCTCCACAGCCCTGAGCTGCTTCTGCCTGACCTGGCCATTCTTGACTTGCAGGCACTGAAGCCTCTGGCTCTAAGGCCAAGATTCAGAAAGGTAGGGCGACATGAGGGTGGCTGACGCTGCAGTGAACACTACTGCACAGACACAGCCGGGGCTTCCCTGTGAGCCTGCATGCACTGCTACTGACACACTGGGGAAGTGCAGGCAGCAGCCTTTTTGGAAGACTGGCATAGAGGAGGGAGAGGCTGGGGGCTGCTGAGAAGGCAGGGGAAAGAATTCCCCAGGCTTCCCCTGGGGAACCTTTACAAGGCTCAGGATCCGCATGTGCCTTCCTCGCCTCAGTGATCACGGTTCCAAACTACAGCGAGGCTTAACACCTGCTTGGCAGTGCAGGGCTCTTGGGTCTGCCTTGTATCAGGGAAGGCAAGGTGGGCCAGTCCAGCACCCAGCTCTGCAAAGGCTCTGTCTTGCAGAGATGGCGGTAGGGAGGGGAGTCTATTGGGCAGGTATACCTGCCTGCCTGCAGGGAAGGCTCATTCTAAGAGAAAGGGTTTGGGCGGGAGGTAAAACATCCAAGAGGTTGGGAGAAGGGGTTGACAGACATAGAGTGAGGTCTATAGAGATCATTGGGGAACATGAAGTAATTAGTCCATGAGCACTAATTATGAACTGGACAACTTTAAGTTGCATGGATTTCTCTGGGTGTCAATTCCCCCACGTATAAAGTGGGGATCATGACAATGCTGACTGCTAGGGCTGATATAAGAGGGAAATGAGCCCGTTCCTATGTGTTCCTAGCATGGCAGGCACATAGAGAAGCTACCTAAGTGCTGGTACTGGTAACATGAGGAAAGACCTGCCTCGATGCAGGTGAGCCGGTTTCCCCAGCAAGGGCACCTAGCTAACTGCTGACATTTGGGCCAGACAATCCCCTCTGGTAGGGTCGGTCTTGGACCCTGTAAGACACTTAGCAACACCCCTTGCGTCTACACACTAGATATGAGGAACAGCACCTTCACGTGTGACAATTAGATCATATTCAGACACCGTTACATGCCCCCAAAGAACAAAATTGCCTTAATGAAGACCAAAGGACTAGGGAGGGGACGATGAGCTCAGGCAGGGGAGACGAAATGCATGATGGGTGTGCAGGGCCAGCCGTGGCAAGCTGGGTGTAGAGGGAGTGAGAGGTGCCAGCCGATGGAGAAACCTTCCATGTATGTCCTGGGCAAGAAGAGGGAGGCAGGCCTTCGTGTCTGACGGGCAGAGCTGAGCTGTGCTTAGGGAGACAGGTGGTCAGAACACTGGGCTCAGGAGTTGCTGTTGGACAGACACAGGCCATGGAGAGGTTTTTGTGTCTCCAGAGGATGGAAGAACTCAGGGAAGGACAGCCAGGGGAAGGGATGCCAGCAGGGAGACAGGCCGAGGGAGTATGGCCAGAAGACCTTTAGTCAGGGAGGGTAGGAAGGCTGGGATCTGCTCATGGCGATGCCCCACAGGACCAAGGAGAGGCAGCGTCTTCCTCTGCCGGTGAACTGCTATCATTTTGGAAGGATTTTCACCTCATTTGGTTCCTGCTTAAGTGAAATCCACAACATGTGTTCTCTGCATTAGTGGAGTGTTTGTGCTTAATTAGTGGCAAATTCTTTCATATTAAAGTCATTAAATTTTGCTGTTTGCTCTCTTCACCCTGGGCCTGGCTCTCCTGCCTTTGCTTGAATGTGGGAAGGCCTGACTAGAGATACCCAGGTCTCTCCAGTCTGGTGGGCTAAGGAGAGAGACCTTCAAACACACATAGCCATGCACACATGCACTTGAGCATGCATGTGCACACTCTGTGACACCCAGATTCCATTGCCCCATCCTCTATGTCTGTCCCACCTAGGACTGGCATTTGTCCCTCCTGGCCCTTTGTCCATACCCCAGGCACTTGCATGTGGCTGGCAGCTCTCCTTTGGCCCTGCACCACTTTTGGATCTACCTTACGGGCAATGCTAAGGGTCAGAGGAGTACCCCAGACTTCTGAGCGAAGGCCTGCCCCTCAAGCAGAGGGACAGGGACCATGCAATATGGGAAACTCAATGGCACAGGAGGCTGAGTTCCCATGACCCAAGTGGGCAGTGGGAGT
The DNA here is from genome assembly GCF_978045245.1 of Mus caroli. Classification (NCBI taxonomy): domain Eukaryota; kingdom Metazoa; phylum Chordata; class Mammalia; order Rodentia; family Muridae; genus Mus; species Mus caroli. Next base: position 41,660,474 of record NW_028227266.1, on the reverse strand, counting down.
GAGAGAGACCAGGGCCAGGGCCCTGAGGGATGCTGGGACAGAGCAGGTTTTGCTCCTGCTCCAGCCAACTGCCTTATCAGTTACAAAGGCATAACTTGAGTGATGTTTTGTAGCCCATAACTGCAGTGACCCCAACCTCTTGTATATGGCATGGATGCTCTTTCAATATTAGCTTTAGGGGTCATAGCCCAACTCCTCACCCTGTGGGTGAGGCTACACACCCACAGTAACCTCCAAACCACCCTCCCCCACCTTATCAACACAAACCCTCACAGTTGAAGTTCTAGCCTAGATTCGTGGCAACCCAGACTATAGCAAACCAGGGTCACGACTCCAACCTGAGTGCTGACCTCTTCTGGGCTGTAATCACAGAACACCTCAAGCAGGGGATGGGATGAGCATTCCAGCCCTGTGGTGACAGTCCCAATCTCTCTCCTTTCAGGATACAGGTTTCCCAGGCTGGGCCTGGAATGGAGGGCTTTGGAGCGTCTCTTACCTCAGCCTTCTGAAAAGTGGAGCTGGAACTACAGGTGGGTAACCCCTTGCTGGCTGCCTTTCAACTTTTGTGGAACTTCAGTTAATACAATGGTTTTCCTAGCTGACCTAGACAACTTCAGTGACTTCCAGTGTCAGTGCCCGTGGCCAAGTCTCATGCCCATCCCCAAACCTAGCCTTCCTGCCTATACACTAAGCCCTGGTATACCCAGCTCACTCAGCTGGGGTGAGGTCATTTCCCCAGGACTGGGCAGCTTCCTCTGTTTCTGGCACACGGTTGTCACCGTTCCCTCCTTCTCTCTCCACACCATTCAAACCATCACCTTACACTTGGCAAAATGCTGAGGGCACCCCTCCCTGCTGCCTCTGTAGCCTGTCTTCTTCCTGTCCTGCCTGGCAGGGACACATGGGAGCGAGGAGACCAGAGAGTCAGAAAAGGCTCTGAGCCCAGCCACCACCCGGCATCCTCCCGGGCTTCCTTCCGGTTCTCCCTGCAGCGTCACAGTTTCAAGTGTGGGGTCTTTCCCACACCGACCATCCCTCTGCCCAACATGAGTCTATCAGGAGCCTCGCCCAGGCCTGCTTCTAGCTCAAACTTGTCAAGGTTTCAGGAGTCACTGGTAGGGGCTGGCATGCCAGGGCCTGTTCTCCATCCTGCCTCACAGAGGGAGCCAGCACGTAGGCACGGGGCATGGCGCCCAGCTGCGGAGATGTAGCCGGCCTCTGCGGCCACCTGCTTCCCTTGACTAACTCTCCTTCCCATCCCCTTGTCCTTCTGACCCTGCCCAGAGCGGCCCTGTCCCCCTCTAAACACCCTAAGGTTGGGCAACAACCTGAGCAACAGAAGCCTGTGGGTCCCTGAGAGGACACAAGAGGGACATGTTTCCTGATGGACCTCTCCTGGAGATGGCAAGTACAGTTAGCATGTGTGTGTCAAACACTGTGCCAGTCCAAAGTCTGAATGCTCATGGAGGCTAATTTGTGTCATTCTCAAAACTCCTGGGTGCTAGGTCTCATTACCATTCTCCTCTTGGAAATGAGGAATTCAGAGAGGCCAAATTCCAAGGCCAGTTGGTCACACAAGAACAGCCTGTCTCCAGAGGCTGTGCCTTCCATTACTGAGCCTCGTGGTATGTATGTCTTACTCCTTCCCCTTTGGGAGGTTAAGCAGTGGTCTACAGCCTCATGACAGATACATGGAACCTGTCTGAGGCAGGATGGGCGAGGAGTCCCTACTATATAAGAAGTGCGAGCATCATCCCCTCTGCCTGTCACCCCTGGCTCTGGGAAAAGGCTGAGTCTGTCACCCTGGCCCCCAGCTCTGCTCCAGTCAGGGCTGCAGGCCAGCTGAGCCACAAGGAGACCTGACTGAGGACTCTGAACATACCTCATCTTCATTCTTCCAAGCCTGACTCTGCCTTAGATTTTTATCTTTCGGGCTCTCAGCTTCTCAACCTGGGAACTGTGTGGTGCGAGCTGTAGGGGAATGGAGAGAAAATGCTAGGGTACGTTCAGGAATCATGCAGTGGGAGGCAAGGGTGGCTACCAGGCACCCAGGAGCTACAGAGACGAGACTGAGTGTGTGTGTGAGTGTGTGTGTGTGTTCTTCACAGCCATCCCAGGATGGGAGTTCCCCTCAGCCTTAGGCCTAGAAAGATAAGTGACTACTAAGCTGTCTTTTCCCAGACAGGCAGCAGAAGGTTGGGATTTCCTGTCTCATCTCACCTCAGCCCACCCTACCCTCATCAGCTCTAAAGCCAAGGAAGCCAGAAGCAAGTGGTACTCAAAGAGACCCCATCCCATCCCTGAGTGAGCCTGGATCTCCAGCACAGCCCTCAAGGTGAGCAGGGCTCGTCCCACCTCCACCACCACCAAATGTTGGCTGGCTCCATTGCTGGCCTTCCCACCAGAGGCTGCTGGGATAGCATGCCAAATTAGCTTAATGAGTGAGGCCCCAACTTTAATTGGGGGCCCTGGCCTTGCACTGCTGACTCCTGTTTTCACTTTGAAAGCTGGGAAGGGGTGAGTTTTCGCTCTCCCTCTCCCAGGCATTTTCACCCTGGCTAATGGTTCCTCACTCAGAAAGGCCCCTACAACTGCTAATTGGATTTAATTACTGGGGTAATTAATGATTTGATTGGGAAACTGAAATGTGGTGGGTGAGTTCTGGTACATAAATAGAAAAGTCAAAGGGACAGTGGACTCAGACTAGGATCCAAGGACCATCTAGGGTGGGGGAGAAGCAGGCTGCGGATCCTCCAGAGTGTTCCTTCCTAGGGGACCAGCTGGTACTGGCTCCCCATTTGTCCATGAAGAAAAAAAAAATCACAGAGGAATGAATTGGTTCAACTGATGTAAAGAAGTTAGTAGGGCTTGGAACTGAGGAGCTGGCTGAAGAAGCGGGTAGGAAGTTATGACTTGGCCTGAGATGGCTCAATGACAGTGGCTATGAGAGCACCTGGGAAAGACTTATCAGCCAGCCACAAGACCTTAGAATGTAGTATGCTTGTTTCTCTTGTTGTGGCTACAGAGACCTTGCCTCTGGGTCACAAGATAAGCAAATAGCTCACCTAAGAAGCCAGGTGCAGCAAAAGAGCAGTGGCTGTTTCGGCTAGGAGGCCATAACCCCCAACCATACATCTCTCCCCCTTTGGCCTCTTTTCTCCAGGTTCAAATGTTTCCGACTGCCCATTTCTTTCCTGCTTGGCTGACTCTGCCCAGATACAGTATGAAGTTACAGGAGTTCAAGAGAACTGGGGTGGGGTGGGGTGGCAAAGCATCTGTTCTTGGACCTTTATAGGGACACGAGGACTTTCTACTACACTGGGAGGCAGCACATGGGGGAGGAATCAAAGACGATAGAGGGGTGGGTAGCTGGACAGTAGCTGGGTCAGTTCAGAGAGGCTGAAGTAGGACGGGGAGTTGAAGACCAGCCTGGGCAATTTAGCAAGACCTTGTCTTAAATGCTAAAGTGACAAAACAACTCCAAACAGGAGCTGAAGAAGAGATGGGTCAAGAGTTAAGAGTGAGCACAGGCTGCCCTCACAGAGGGTCTAAGGCCACCTCCACATGGTGGCTCTCAATGGCTTGCAACTCCAGTTCCAGGGGATCTAATGTGCCCTCTTTTGGCCTTCAAGGACACCATAATGCACATGATGCCCAAACCTCTCTCTCTGACCGAGTCTAATGTACATGAAATAAAAATAAACACTACAGAGCATGTTGCCTGCCAACCACTTCCTCACCATCTACAAAACTCACTCCTTAGTCACTGTGGGATAGCGGTTTAGCCTTACTCTTTGGGAGTTTCTAGACATGGTTTGAGCTTCCTTTTCTCTACAAACTTGTAGGCAACTCTGACGCCAGTGAACTTTTCCTGAGAGGCACCCACGTCTCATGGCGTGAGATTAGGCAACAAATCTCACAAACACCCCGTTGAGGCAGATGCCACTCTTGTCCTGGGAAACTGAGGCTCAGGCTGGCACAGTGATTTATTCAATAGACACTGCTAACAGGTGGATTTGAATACAAATCAGATCTTATGACACAGCCTCCTGCCCGCTCCGCAGCCTTGGGGCAGAGCTAAACCAGTATCAGACCTTCAATCTACCCCTGCTTAAATTCCCAGCTTCCTCTCCTCCCCCTCCCACGTCCCCACCCGCCACACCTCCCCAAAGTGGAAAACTCCTACTTCAACACTCAGGTCCCACAGAATCGCCCGGCTCTGTTCTCATATCCCCACAGCCTCTACCTCCGCCTTGCTCAAATAGCAATCCCTGGGCCCTCCACGGTTGGCTAGGCTGGAACCTGAATCCCTGGCCAGCTTGGTACCTACCTGATGCCTGTACTGGCAACAGGCTCCATCTGATCTCCATAATGAACCCCGAACCCCGGGGAACAGACTCATCAACATGGTTCCCCACTGACTTCCCAGGTCACTGAGAGCTTTTAATCAAGACTTCTTAGGAAGCTAGCAGATCAAAGAAGACCTGGCTCCCTGGCAAAGGCCATGCTTGCTTCCCCAGAGAAGTTTCTCTATGAGAAAGAGGAGGCTGAGAGCCACAGGGGTGCGGGCCATTCACTCTCAATGATCTCAGTGAGACACAGGCACACTCTCTCACCCTCTGCTGGCTAGGCTGACTGTGGGGTGGGGGCATGCAATCCTAGCACACCTTCCTCCAGTCTCATTGACTTTGGGCATTCAGAATCCTGAAGCAATCAAGGGGATAGCGCTGACCATTTTGAGGAGGATGGAGACTACTCAGTAGAGTGAAGTGACTTACAATTATACAATAAACAATGGAAAGAACAAGGGGAGACCAAGACCCTTTCCTTTCCATTGACTGCAGAATAATGGGGAAGCAGTGGCAGCCACTGGCTGACAAATAGCCTTCTGAGAGTGAAGGCTTCTGGGTAAGGGTCTCTGGGAGGCCAGGTGGCATTGCATGCACACAGCCCAGAGACCCAGAATGGCAGGATTAGGGTGAAGAAATGTGGTGTCCCATCCTTGCCACCCCTAGGCTGCAGCTGCCTCCCAGGTAGGGCCTCTTGTGGGTGCAAACAGGAGGTGCTCTAGAGTTCAGTTCTGCCTGCACCCCCCACCCCCACCCTCACCCAGGGTAAGAGAGGGGAAGGAGGTCTGAAGAAGCAGGTCAAAGCTAAGTCTCCCCACTGCCCCACCCCCAGTGAGAGCAGCACAGCCAAGCCTGTAGGACCAGAACCCAGCACGCTGTCCTGACACGTTCTGGAGACACAGCTTGAGAGGGAAGAGAGGGAGTGAGTCAGGGCTTTGAGGTGGGGTAAAGGGAGATGGAGGGGGTGGGGGTGGAGGTCTGTCCACCTTAGAGAATCAAGGTGCAGGCAGGCAGCAGGCCAAGGTGGCTTCCCCAGGTGGGAAGGGAGCCTATAGGTTCAGGGCCTCATCCCAGACCTCTGCCTCCCTAGTTGTTGTTAAACAAGGCTGCTTCTGGTAGATAGAGGCTAAGAGGGGGAACCTTCTGGCCACCATTGAACAGGGAGAAATCAGGTCTGGGCTAGATAAAAGCTAGAGTTGAGCCTGTCCCCTTACAGTGTGCTTCAGTCAACAGGAAGCCTGGCAGAGTGTCCCCCCTTTGCCAGTACCTCAGGCACTGCCCACCATGTTGCCATGGTCTGGCCTTAGGAGTGTCAGAGCCCACACCCCCACCCCCACCCCCAGAGAAAAGTCTCTTGCCCACAGTAGTGGTGGGGGTGGGGAGGTCCAAGTGAGGATTAGGGCGGGGAGACGCTTTGAACCCCAGAAAGACTGGTGGGAACTGGTTCTTGACTCATGGCAGAGAAAGGGGGTGGGGAATGGCAGGGCTCTTGCCTTATTATTATTATTATTATTATTATTATTATTATTGTTATTATTTCTCTCTCTTTTATGAGATGTGAACTCAAGCAATTAAAGACACACATCTGATTTTAGACCCCATTACAGCGGCCAACAGTTCTCAGCAACTCTTTCTTTCTGAGACAAAGATTGAGAAAGCTTGTCCCCCCACCCCATCATTGGAGGCTCTCTGAACCCTAAAAATAAATGCTGGTAGGCAGAGTTTGTGCTTCTGGACATTGGAATTGGAGAGCCAATTGTTCCACTTTTTTTTTTTAAATGTACTGGGCGCTTAAAAGTGCTTCTGGAATCTTCCACTTTCACTGCCATGTTCTGGAACAAGGCTTGAGACACACCCATTTTACAGAGGAGGAAACTGTGGCCTGGGGTTTGGTGAGAACTCCACCAAGCTGCACAGCTGGGGCAGTGGAAGCAGAACCTAATTTTCCGTCTGAGCCATGTCCTGGGTGAGAGCCTGGAGTGCTACCGACACCCTGTTGGTAAAGCGACATAGCCATGTCTTTGCTGAAGTCTGTACGTCTCTTTCCTAAGAGAACAAGAACATCATTGGCTGAAGCCCTCAGTGGCAGACCCAGCCTGGAGTCCCTTTGGCCCCTTTAAGGGACAGGGAAGGAAGAAAGCAAGTGGGACTTGGATGGAGGTCAGCTAGAACTCAGATAGGTAGCTGGGCCACACCTGCCCAGCCCGATGTGCTGTCCCAGTAGATGGGAACAGAAGTCTTTGGGAAAATGGCACTCAGATCTGACTCTCTTGGCCAGGAGGCAGCAGAGAGAAGTCAAGCTTTTCTTGCTTTCAGAAACTTCCCAAGGGAAGGGTTTGAGAGAAGTTGTCATAGGCCACCCACCGTGCCTGGCAAGCCTGACCTCCCAGCCTCTCACCCAATCAGTAAATAAGTTCCTCCTCCTGTCGATGTCTCCAGAGTGGGGCACCTTTCCATTGCCCCTGGGAGACTGGCCAGCAAGCAGGTCTACATCCTTATCCTTTCCCTCCTGCCTGCTGCAGTGGTAGCGGCAGGCAGTGTACCCTGGGCTGAGACTTGTCTGACCAGCCAGCAAGGCAGGGCTCAGTAAAGTCTTCCTCCTAAGGAAGGGACTTGGGGTGTAGGGAGAGAGCCTGGGAGGCAGAGCTCAGGCTGAGCTCTTCTATTCACTGGCAAGTTGCCTCAAACCCAGGAGCCCCAGTTTCCTTACCCAGCAAGTGGACTTGACATCTTTTGTTAAAATGGCTGAGATAAAGCAACATGCAGTTGCCTGGCCAACGAATGAATTGTTCAGGACATTCAGGACGGGGAGCTTGATAAAGCTTCTGTGGGATCAGGGCTAGAGCCACAACCTGACACCACCCTTGGCCTTTTCCAGCTCCCTAAGGTCACAGCATCTACGTTCATCTGTCCGGATTCTCTAAGCTGTCTCGTAGAAGCCCCGCAGTTGGGCAGCTCAACTGCCTCCCCCATCAAATCAGCACCCCCATTTTGACTACAGAAGTTGGGCCAGGTCTTGAGGTCCCATGGCCCGGGGGACAGGAACCTAGAAGAGCCACACATGGCACTGGGTGTCATTCCTGCAGAGATGCAAGTGCAAGTGACCCTGTGTTTTTCCTGGCCAAGGTGCAAGGGAGTGGTAAGAAGTATGGTGTGGCTTCACAGGGCTAAGAGGCCTCTTAGTTCCTTCTCCAAGTTCCCCAAGTCCAAGACAAGTTCCCCAAGTTCCAAGTGGACTCTGAGACTCCCTTCCATGCCCAGCCCACAGACACAGACCAATCTTACCAGGCCCTCTCTATCCCCATCCCCATGCCCAGTCACCACCCAAAGTCCTCTTGCCTACCTTTGAGACCTGGAGAACAGAGGCCCCTATCCTAGCTGCCTATTCTGCTCTCCAGCACCTATTCTGGGCAGGTGTGCAGCAAGGAGCTAGGCAACCGGGTTAGAATCACAGGGTGGCAGGAAGGGCTCCATTCCATTTCTGCCCAGTGTAGAAGGAAAGTGGCAGGAGGTGGGGAGGAGCCTTTTGCAAGACACTCTGGAGACCACTGGACACTGACCCTATCCCTACAGCATCATACTCACAGCTCATGGAGTCCTGACATTTCAAAGCAGGTATTCTAAGACAGCCAGAAAACTAAGGCTCAGCTGCACTCAAGGATAGCCAAGGTCACAGTTATAGCAGAGCCAGGATGCAAACCCAGGTCTGCTGACTTTTAGATACTGCTTACTACTCATGCAGAGATGTGGCAGGGCCCTAAATGTCCCCAAAGTCAAAGGGAATACATCAAGAGCATATGTCCATAGTGGGTGGGACGGTGACCTGACCCCTGGACAATAACTTTGTAGTCTGACCCCATTGAGCACATGCCCACCACATTCCCCAGAGGTTTTCTTGGTTCTGAGAGTGCCTGGTGTGACAAACCAATTTACTTCCTATGCCATTTGCAAAGCCCTGACACCTGTTCGTGAGAGGCATGGCCAGGGAGTCAGCAGACTCAAGTGCTAAAACTGGGGCTACCTTGACCCAATAAGCTGTGGCTCTTTTTCCAGGCCTTCGGGTCCTCATCTGAGCTGCAGGAGGAGGCTGGCCATTTAGCCCTCTCTCCCTTTAGCTTCTTCTGGCTCAACAGTCTGGGGATCTCAGCTCTGTGAGGCCTTCAGCCAACTCCGGGGGTGACGGACCTGGGAGAGGAGACAGACTTTCATCTCCTCCGGAATCTTTCTGGCCGGTGTCAGTGGAACACCTCGAGATGCTGTCAGTACAGTGGGACCCACAGAACAGACTGGATTTTGCAACCCTCCAAGGCAGTGTCTACTACAAGGTGTGGCTGTGGAGAGGTTTCTCAGAGAAGCCCTCTGACAAAGCAGGGTTGGGCCTGACTCTGGGAAACAAAACCAGGCTCTCACCCAAATCCAGGGGCAGCTGGGGTGGCAGCTGGGGTGGCTTCCTGGCCGGGAGAACTTGCATTCACAACCAGGAAGTGAGACAACTGTTAGAGAGACTCCTGGAAGTTAAGTCAGGCCCTGTGGTGAGTGAGATGGGCAGACAGGGCTCAGAAGGAACAGCCAGCGAGTTCTTGGGAACTCTGACTCTCTCCAGCCTCTAAGGCACATTTAGCCACTTAATCTGTGTTCTGGAGACTACTGCACATGTGAAACCCTAAAGACTTTGAGGGTAGGTAGATACCTTTAAAAAAAAAAAAAAGACAGGGTCTCTCTATATACGTAGCCCAGGTAGCACTGAACTACCTACCAACAATCCTCCTGTCTCAGTCTCCTGAGTGCTGGGATTATAGGTGAACATTACCATGAGGCTTGGGATGAAAGAATTCTGAAGAAGATTCAGTATTTCTCCTAATCTCTGTCTCCCAAGCAACAGCGAGTCCTGACCATGCCCGCTATGGTACTTGACACTAGACACTGTCCCCACTGCCTCGAACCAGTCAGGCAGTAGCTCTGCTTCAGCGGGGAATGTGATGTGAACGAAGTCAGGAGAGCAACCACAGCATGGTGACAAGAGCGCCCAGAGAAGTGGACAAGGGTCTAGGATCTCTCTCAGCTGGACCCCGATGGGGCTTTCCTTTGAGCGACCCCTCTTCTGCTCTCTCCTCTAGGGGCAGGCGCTGTTAGGAGTGGTTGGGACAGGGACCCTGAAGCCCAAGCCTGACCTCTGCCAGACTTCCCTCCTTCCTGCTCTGAGGGTATCTGGAGAGGAGACAAATCTCAGGGAGATGTTAATTAGTTCTGACAAATTAATAAAGAAACCCTAATTTATTTTCCGTATCTAATTTCCTTTTCTGTGTTTTATTTTCCTGCCCAACAAGCTGGTACTGGGGAAACGGAGGGGAAAGGCGGCGGCGGCAGCTGTGGTGGTGATGGTGGTGGTCTGAAGACAACCCAATCTATCCCCCACCCCATTTCTGGCTCCTGCCCCACCCCCACGCCCACCCCACCCTGCACTGCTCCAGGAAGCCAGCCCCAGACATTAAGCTGTCAAACTGCTCCCAATTATCTCCCTCTATGCCCGCAGGCTCCAGGGGCGACAGTTGTAGCAAGCTGGTGTTGACTCATTCTGTCACCAGCCTGCCCTGCTCTGGGAAAATGCAATTTAATGAAGTCCAATGGCAGGGCTGGGGCAGATGGGGGTCCTAGGAAGAGGGTGATACAAGTGTAGGGATAGCCAATGGTCTCCTTTTCCTGTGGGACAGCATCTTTGGTCTGACCCTGGAGGGGTCAGCTGCATACCCTTCTTCACATTACCTCTCCAACAGCTCTGAGCAGCAACAGCATTAACCTTCTCGGCATGGGCCTCCACCTTCCTGGGATGCCTGTTTTAAAAGCGTATGGTCCTGACAGCTGGGAAGTTCTTCCTGCTGTTTAATCTCCATCCTTTTTGCTGAAGGGAAAGTCCGTTTCCCCACGCTTTTTGATACTGAGCCCAGGAGTGGATGGATCTATTACTGCCAGACACCACCCAGGCTAAGGCTAGAGATAGATACTGTCCACGCACTGTCCAGCCACGTCTGGTCCTAAAATAGTGGGGGATTCCCTTTTGTTCTGGGGAGGGTCAGGTCCCTGCCTCATGCTGCCTTCTTGTTCCACCAAACCAGGGACTCTTCTGTCTCATTGTGTTAGCAGAGAGTCCTCTGTTTTCACTCATGCAATCCAAAGCCCACCTCTCTAATTGCTAGCTTGTGTGACTTTACACTTCTGACACCTGTGTCCCCATTTATGACAGTGAAAATACACCATAGTATGACAGCACACACCTGAAATCCCACTACCAGAGATGCTGAAGCAGGACCATACCTTTAAGCTAGCCTGTGCTACCTAGCAAAATTCTTACTTACTGCAAAAGGGAGAGAGGGAGGGAGAAAGGAGAAGAGGGGGGGAGAAGGAGGAGAAGGAAGAGAAGGAGGGGGAAGAAGAGAAGGAGGAGAAGGAGGAGAGGGAGAAGGAGGAGGAGAAGGAGAAGGAGGAGGAGGAGAGGGAGAAGAAGGAGGAGGAGGAGGGGTGGGGGAAGGAGGAGGAAGAGGAGGAGAAGAAGTAGTGGTGGTGGAAGAAAAGAGGAGAAAGATGGGGAGGAGAGAAGATTGTTATTTCCTTATTCGTTGATTAGCTATTGGAAAGGTCAAACGACTAAAAACAAAAACACCCTAAGTACATTTATCTATCTTGAGTACATGTCTGGGTGGGTAGATGTGTGCCATGGCACACAGGGAGGTCAAAGAACAATTAACCATCTTGCTGGCTCCAAATCAATGACTTTCTCTGAGTCCAAGAAACTGACCCTGGCTCAAAGCAAGTGGCAAATAATGGCCGCGGGTTTCAAGAACACGCATGGCCCTGCCTTGCTTGCTAAGAGCGGATGCTTAGAATCTGCCAGGATGTTCACATGGGAGGCCACCAGTGACAAGCCAACATAAACACCGTGACCAGGAGGCCAGGGCCTCCTAACGCTTCTCCAGCCCCACGGAAAGGCCTGGGGCTTAGTTTGAGAAGAGCTTTGACTTCAGGTTTCTCGTCTCACCCTCTGGAGTCCACAATCTGAAGGCCCCAGCTGTTATGAAGGGCTGGCTCCTGGGCACACCAAAGGTAAAGATCTTCCACAGAGGCGGAAGACATCTATTTATCATCAGAGGTTGCAGGAGTCTCAGCTCCTCACTCTTGGGTAACGTGCTTGCTAGGATTTCAAAGCTTTGACCTTGACAAGAGGTAGGAAAGGAAGGTGATAGGCTAACATGGGCTCGCTGAGCACAGAGCACAGGACAGAAGATCCCAAGGGCTTCTTAGAAGCCTCAAGGCCAGAGAATAACCAGGATCATGAGGTGCTTGGAGACTGAGGGGGGTGTCTCATCTCCAAACCGATGCTCTTCCCACGTGAGCATACTTAGCCTAAGTTAGCAAACCACTTCCTATAAGAGTCCCACCCTGGATGCCCATCACCTGGTTATCCTGAAAGTACCCCTTGTCCTCAGACGCTAAGATCCTGAAAGGATGACGGACCATGGAACCTGCAAGGCAGCTTCCTGACAAGTGAGTGGAACATGCTCGTCACGTCATGAAGAGGCAATCCACCTTCATCAGACCTGTCTTTTCAAGCAGGCTCAAATCATGCATGCACTGTGTTTCCCTCTCTGCAAGTTAGTTCTCCAGGAAGGAACCTCTTCTGAAGGTTCCTGGCTCAAGCATCCAAGGGATATGGTTCTCCAAGGTGTAAGGAGCCACCTCTGGAAGACAGCTCACTAAAGACCACTATGCTATTTTCCTGTACGATCACCTGAGATTTTGGGCTGCCTTCCTCCTTCCTCTGGCCTTCTGGGGTACCCTCAGTGTTCCCTAAGACATAGAAGCAACAGCCAGAGAGGAGGAAGGACTTCAGGAGGGAGGATGATGGAGTCAGAGACTGTGAACTAAATTCCTTGGCGCAAGCATAGGGAGAGATCCCTAGACCCGTCCAGGTCCTGTATCCACCTGTAATTGGTTGGCTAAGTGTCAGGATGGCTGAGAGTGAGCTCCCTCCTCCTTGGAGGAGTAGAGACTCCTCTACCCACAAAGTACCTTGAAAGACCCTGGGGCAGAAGGAAGATTCGGAAAAGGCAGGGACGTTCACTGTGGTCACATGGATACCAGGGGCAGTGTGCTGGAGCCAGCCCAGGTGATCAAGAGATGTGTGTCCGCATGTGCAACGTGAGCCTGCATGAGTGTGTGCAAGGGTAGCGGCGGTGGCTTCCCTCTGGAGCGTCCACTCATTAAAATATTACTGGTATCACAGGGTTCCTATCAGGTCCAGGGATCTAGCACCAGACAAAACACAAACAAATAAATCTTCTGTTCCTGGCAAGTCTGGATGCTAATAATGATGGAAAAGAAAAGAAGTGAGAGGAAGTGTGGATGGGCTATCAGGGTGGAGGGGCGGGGAACTGGGCTGACAGAGAAGAGACCTCTGAGCAAAACACAGAGGAACACAAGAGGATGGGAGAGAGCAGCATTCCAGTAGAGAGAGCAGAAGGTGCAAGGGCCCTGAGGGGAGAGGTCTGGAATTTCTGGCCTGTGTTGCTGAAGTGAGAAACACAGCAGTCACGTGACACGGGGCCTAGACAGTTCCTCTGAGTGAGATGGGAAGCAGCAGTGGAGGATGATCAGAGGAGGCACCTGATCTGGCTTGTTTTCACGAGATCTCGGATAACTGCTGGGACTAAACCTATAGGGAATGGAGGCAGAGAGCTACGCTAGACTGCACGCTAGATGACGGTACCAACTAGGAAGAGCATCATGGACACACTCCAGCCTGACGCTGGAGCAAGGCATGGGGAGGCCTCTAGCTCTCCATAGCCCACCTCTCCCACCTGTGCAGGTGACAGCTGGCAGCCCCACTCTCTCTCCCTGCAGACAAGCTGTCTTACTCATCCTGGCCTGAGGGAGGAGGTACAGGGTAGGGGGGGGGCACACTGCATAACAATGGCCTTGGGTCAGCTGTCACACAGAGAACAGAGCCTTCTGGGGTGGCCTCCCCAGGGTCTATCTAGAGCCTGGCCCCACTCCTCCCTTCTCCTCATACTTTCCCCAGACACTCAGCGATCAAATAACTTTTACTCAAGGGGACGGATGGTCTCTTTTCTACTCAGCACTGAGTGAGCAGGGCCCCACTCAGATTAAAAGGCAATTCAGTGGCTTGCCTTCTGTTAGGGCAGGAGGTCTGTTTGATGCCTTTCTTGGGAACTGAATCCCCTCTGTAAGGCAGTGACCTGGGCCTTGGGCCAACCCCCTACCTACCTCAGCTTCAAGGAACAGGGAAAGGCAGGTCCCCTATGCTTTGAGAACTCCTGCCTCTAGGCCTCTGCACAACTCAGGAAGATCCTGCAAACCAGGGCCCTGCTCCCCTCTCTGCTCATCTATGCCCTCTGAGCAGAGGTAGCAGAAAAACCCATTCATTCCCTTCCATGCCCAGAAATCACAGTGTGGGCTGCTTTCTAGTCTGTTTCAAATACACGGTCTAGAACTGTCACCATTGGGGCTTTTAAACCCTTGGAGATGGCACAGAGGGCATCAGAGGCATAGGTGTGCCCTTTATCTGTTTGGTTAATGGTGTCCACGGCACACCTGAGGGCAGCAAACACTGGCATACCCTTCCAGTCCATTGGTGTCTGCCATCTCTTTCAGCTCTCACGAAAATCTTTGGAGTTAGTTGGTGGCATTGATACTTGCTTTTATTTATTTGTAGGTGAGATGAGAGGATCTTGTGATGTAGCTCAGGGTAGCCCTGAACAACTGATCTTCCTGCCCCCAGTGCTGGGGTGACAGGCATGCATCACTATGGGTAACTAGTCAGTACTTCAGAAGGAGAAACCAGAGGTCAGGGGTCTGCCATAAAGTCCAAGGGCATAGGCTAGCAGATGCCAGGGACCAACCCCCAGATCTACCCTTGTCTGTCGATTCTTTTTTTAAGATTTATTTTTAATTATGTGTATGTGTGTGGTTATGTGCATTTGAGTACACATGGCATGGAGGTCAGAAGAGATCACTGGATCCTCTGGAGTGACACGACTCAAGGAAAGAAGAGCTACAGCAGTTATAAATCGCCCGACATGGCTGCTGGGTACTGAACTTGGGGCCTCTGCAAGAACAGAAAGGCAGCTGCTGAGTCATCTCTCTAGCCCTTTAGCCCCTTAACTCTTCTGCATAGGGCTATGAGGGGTGAGGAAGGATAGGAAGAGCATCTGCCATTTACATTCTAGTAGGTTCCGCTCAGCAATCCATCTTTAAATGACCTTGAAGGATGAAGGGCATGATGGGTAATATCGATTGTCAATCGGACAGGATTTAAAATCACCTAGGAGATAAACCTCTAGGCATGTCTGTGGTGGAATCTCTAAATTAGGTTAACTGACATAAGAAAACCCACGTAAATTATGGACTGGGGCCTAAGATTGAATAAAAAGGAGGCAAGCAGTGTTCCAGACAGTATCTGTCTGTCCGTCTGTCTGTCTCCTTCCTGAAGGCAGCTGTGGCTATAATGTACTCTGCCACCGTCTCCTCCTGCACTTACACCTTTCCTTTTAGGGTGGACTGTATCCCCATGAACTGTGAGCCAGAATAAGCTCGTCTTCTTCCCTTGTCTGCCTGGTATTCTGTGTGACTGAGAAGTCACACAGGGCGGTTCCCATCAGGTGCAGGTGCGAAGGGCAGCTGCCCCCATCACTCTACCTGCCTAAATGCTGGGCTCTATGCCATCGTATTGTAGGCCCTGGCTCTCTCCTCCCCCTGGGCCTCTGCACAGACTCCCTGTCTGCAGGAAGTGCCTTCCCCTTCATCCTCCACTTCCACTTTCTGGCTGAAGGTCACCTTACACCATCTTTTATCATCAAACCCTATTCTGCTCCCACCTCTGCCAAATTCTCCAAACCCATCTCCCATGCCTCTACTGACCACCTGTCCATATCACAGAAGCCACATCACTTAGGACATGACACTCCCCTTACCCATATCGTTTGACCCCCGCTGTTTCTCATAAGTCATTAGTGACCACACACAGTGTGCTGGACACTATGTCAGCTTGTCACAGGTGGAGATGACCATAAGAAGACAGAAGACCGAGGAAGGCAGAAACAGTTTCTTTTTCTTTAGACACTCAGGCATGAATGCAAACAATTATGATATGCCAAGCAATGGCTTTTATTTGTCTTGTGAAGTATGAACCAAAACGGAGGGAGTTTCCAATGAGGGAGAATGTTACCAGAGAGTGATGAGGTACAAGCAAAAAGAGGCTTTTAGTTGGGTCTCATGGGAGTCTCTCAGAGAGGAAGACGAGAGGGGACAGGAGAGAAATCGTGCTTTTGAAAGTGTGTGTGTGTGTGTGTGTGTGTGTGTGTGTGTGTGTGTATGTCGGGATCTGTGGCAGAGGGGAGAGTGGTGACCAGGAGGCAAGGGAGGTAAGAGATAAATTTAAGAGTCTTGGGTAGCCAGTACACTTGGATCCCCAGTACCAAATGACACTACTCGCTCAACTGTCACGTTGGGAGATGGAGACAGGGAGATAGGAGTCCACAGATAGCCTCTGCTTC
Organism: Mus caroli; assembly: GCF_978045245.1. Classification (NCBI taxonomy): domain Eukaryota; kingdom Metazoa; phylum Chordata; class Mammalia; order Rodentia; family Muridae; genus Mus; species Mus caroli. The sequence goes on along the minus strand of NW_028227266.1, from coordinate 41,644,558 downwards.
ATAGTGTACTGGAGGCCAGCCTGGTCTACATGAGACTGTCTCAAAACCAAAACAAATAAGTAGGTAAGGAAGCAAATAAATAGTCCTTGTATTAGACAAGGACTATTAAACCTGACCTATGAACCATTTGGGTGCCATTAGTGCCTTCTGGGCAGAGTCGTGACATGGTCACTTGTGCTAAGTGAAAGAGGCTGGACACTGAATAGTCTCACTTATTTATCAGATGTGCTTAAATAGGAAGCAGAGTGGATGAGTGGACACGCAGGCAGGAGATGGGAAAGGGGTGACAGGTCTAGAGTTTTTCTCTGGGGTGGCGCAGATATTTTAAATGCTGATAGCTTCTCAGCTCAGTGAATAGAATAAAAAGCCACTGGCTTGCATACTTTAGAAGGGTGACTTTTATGGTATGTCAATTATATTGTAATAATAATAATAAAAAAAAAGTACAAGGAGGTTAGATGGTGGGGCACTCTATTCAAAGAAAGCCAGCCATGAGGGGGTGTCTCTGCAAAGGTCGAAATCCCATCTTCCCTCCCCAGCCCAGGGCTGATTCTGCTGGCGGGGGTGGGCACTGCAAGGGCTCTAGGACCTCACCAGGCATACCCACAGCCCCCTGCTATATAGTAAAATGTTTCATGCATGTCCCACACATGATGTCTGGGCCCAGCATAACAAACAGGTCACCTGACAGGCCACCCCACTTATTTTTGAAGACAGGCAGATCCCCTGGGAATAGAGCAGGCACTGGAAAGACTTTGCTAGAGATGAGGAAATTAGGGCAGAAAATAACATCATGAAAGCAGAACAAGCTGTTGGATATGAGACAGACCCCACCCCCTCACAGCCCAGTGTATCAGACCTGTCAGAGCTCCTGGGAGACCAAGGGTCACCTGACTTCAGACTGCCACAGTCTCCCTGGAGTCAGAGTGTTCTCTGCTACTGTACCTGTGGGACCTAATGTGCTCCCTGAGGCAGGAGGATAAAGGATTCAGAAGAAGCCGGGACCCCTTCTCAAGATGGTCCTTGTTGTAGGACACTGAGTCACAAGTTCCAGGTTCTGAAGACACTCACTTCCCCATGGCGGATAGAGAAGGCCCTACCCCTTAGCTGGTTCATCTGTGGGAGTTGGGGTTCCCCTCACACTAGCTGCAGTGTGGGGAACACCACGGGGAAACTTTGGATGCTTTGAATTGGGTGGGCAGGGAGACAGAAAGGTACCAGGAAGAAAGCGGCAGAAGACTCAATCTCTCCATCTGCTGGGGCACAGGATGAGGGTGATCCCGCATGCCCGCATGCACACATGGAAAGTACTTATGAATGGAAGTGGAGGGAGGGGGAACAGTGTGTGTGGGAGGCCAAAAGGCGCCTGCCTGGGAAAGGGCTGGGGAGATGACAGAATGTGGCAGGGAACTCCAGCTCTGAGGCAGGGGTGGCTTTTATGTCTCGCCCAGTTTGGAGGTGAAGGCATGGCAAAGACAAGAGGAGGAGACAGAGCAGGTTGAGGGGGAGGACCTAGCTATTTTTTTCCCAGCATCCCCCAGGCCACTTCTCTCACCACAAACCTCAGTCTCAAGCCACTTGGTTGTCATGGAAACAGGATGGAATAGAACAGATGGTCTCCACTAGCCAAATTCCAATTAAACAGGGCAGAGATAGATAGGGAAGGGGGTGTGATCTGATGGGGCCATGAAGGGCTCTTCCCCCCCAAACCTACCCCACACATACCCAGGGCTCCCCTACAATGGACAGAAGGCTTGGGGGGGGATAGTCTCACCACCAAACACCCCTGTCCTCATGCCTTCAGTTCTTAAAGATGTGGGGCAAAGAGGTTGAGGAAATGTCAGCTGTGGGGAGCAGCACCGGGGGATTCACCTCTAAATTCAAAGCATCAAAATGGAAGCACACACGTGCACGTGCACACACACATGTGTGCGCTCGCGTGTGTGCATACACACACATACACACGCACATACCCAAGCACACTTGTGTACTGAAACACATCCACATGGACAGACACATGCAGTAACAGTGCAGAAAGGTTAAACAAAGTCATTACAGAGACACATACTTTTAACACGGTACCAAAAAAAATTTGCTTTGGAAACAAAATAAGCAATTTATTGCCATTTATTTAACATCTTGGAAGACTCTTATCGAGAGCCTGAAAATAGGGCTATAAACATATACCTGTGATTGGACCTAGTCCCTGGCCTCAAAGACACTGGACAAATGACCTAATAACATTGCTTGGGTCAGACTGTTCGCATAGCACTGTGGCCACAGAGAATGATTCACTTGGGGGAAGGTGGTTGGAGATGAAAGGGTTTTGAAGGGTGAGTAGGAGCTTTCCTGGCAGTGAGGCAGGGTTCTCCCAACAGAGAAGCCGGCCAGAACAAAGCTGGGAAAGAGCATAGCTTGCAGGGGACTCAACCCATCTGGGTAGAATTGGGAGTGTGGAGCAACTAGCGGGCGAGAAGACCCCTAGACAAGGCCTGGCACAGATGGCATCATTTCTGATGCAGACACCGATACCCGACACACAGAAACATGCCACCACTCAGTTCCCGCCTGCAAAGCCGCCCAGCCACACACAGCTTTGCACACGCAACCACGGCACCCCTGTGCTTAGCAAATGGAAAAGAAGATGATTTTTGTTTGCTGTGTGTGAAAAAAAAAAGCGAGGTGGATATAGAGGTGTCAGGAAAAACGGAGCATCCGAAGTTCTCTCTTGGCTACGGGGTGAGAAAGGGTGCCAGGAACGGCAAAGAGGGGGTGCTCCCGAGCCAGCTGGCTTCTGTCACGTTATCATACATTCATGAGGCACCTGCTGCTTACAAGGCACTGATCTACCCTCCAGAAGAAGCCAAGGATCTGGAGGAGAAAAGTCATACTGAGCAAACGGGGTGTTTCAGGGGCAGATGTGCTAGGGCTCAGCATCAGCCCAGGAACAGAAGTTGGAGTGGCTGACTTTATGCTCAGGGAATAACATGGGAGGTAGCTTTGAAAAAAAAAAAGAGGTCTGGCTGCAGCAGGCTAGACCAGTGATGCTGAATAGGCAGCCTGGGTGGGAGCTGCAACAATGTTTTTGGTGGTTTGCTTCATTTTGGTTTTGTTTGTTTGTCTGAGACGACATCTTCTTACCCTGTAGCCCAGACTGGCCTCAAAACCCACAGTGATCTGCCTGCCTCTACCTTCTGAGTTCTGGAATTACAGGCAGGTGTCACCACCATGTCTAGCTTGAAGACATCTATTGTCATAGTACATGAGGGCTGGGGGGTAGAGGTGGATGCTTCCAGCCTCTAGCGAGTAGAGGCTAGGACCATTGCTAACCATGCTACGGTGAGCAGGATGGCACGCTCCAAGGCTCGTCGGCTCCAAGAGAGCAGGGCTAAGGCTGTAGGGCCTGGCTTAGGTCATGGAGCATGAGCTGAGATCAGCAGCCATGAGGAGCTCACGAGGGCTTCAGAGTATGATACGCTCAAACTTCTCTTCATTCTGCCTTGATGAGTGGCTGCTCAGGAATGGGGAGAGTCCCTGGGGAAGAATAACAGTTCCAAGCTCAGAGGTGTCCCAAGGACACCCAGGTCTTACAGCAGCAAAGAGGGAAAGAATGGAGGACACCAAACAGAACCAGGGGGTTCCATCAGCACAAATGGGAAGAGTCCAGGGTGAGCTGTAGCTTGAGAAGGGGGGGGGGAGGTTTGCAGATCTTGGGGTATGAGACTGCACACAGGTCAGGCTGAAATAGGGTGGGTTTGCTTCTCTTTAGCCCTCCCCCTTCTCCAGGGCCCCCCAAGGCTCCATGCCCACCACCATCCTCAGACCCCCTGAAGACATGGGTCTTCCACTTGGGGTGGTCCTGATGTCTCCAGCCTCTGGAACCCACCCTCACAAAGGCCAGCTCTTGCATCTCCACCCCGACCTCTGCATTCTTCAACCACTCAAGCAAGCAGGGAGGACACCCTGCAGCACCCTTCCCAGTGGCCAGGAACCCAACTGTTGAGGACAGCCCAGCACTGAGTGCTTGGCTCCAGGGGATGTGAAGGAGGGAGGAGACTAGAAGAGCCCACCCTGGTACCCCGGCTTCAGAAAGGAGAGGCCTTTCTTTCGCTTCCTTTCTGCCACTCTGTCCCTTGATAACAGGCTTGTAAAAACCAGCTAGGAAACTGTTCTAATGGCCACTAGGACAGGATTATTGCCCAAGATCATAAGTCAGAGGCGGGAAACCTGGCCAACCTCCAACCAGCAAGTGCCCCAGCAGGCAGAGGAAGAAAATGCTAAAACCTCAGAGCGTGTGACTCCTGCCTCATTTTATCCTAAATGTAGGGCCTGGTGATAGTGGTTTCAGGTGGCCCCAGCATGTACCCACTGAACAAAGTCTCTAAGCTTGTTTGTTTCAGGTTGCTTAAAGAGCATTTGTGCTGTGAGTACTTGGCACAAAAAAGGAGCTATCTCAAGAGAATCTGTTGGCTCATCCTCTCACGGCACCATAGAGCTTCAGAAAGGTCCCACATACAAGGGGGCCCTGCTCACTAGGGCACCTGGAGACCCTCTGTGGGTGGCCTACCCTCCCAGCAGGAAGTATCTAGGGGCATCCACAGCCTGTGGGGGGGAGGGCAGGCCACTAATCTCTCTTGGAGATTACACAGCAGGCTGACTCTGGATGCCAGAGACCAGCTTGGGGGTGGGCGACACATGAGAGGCTCTTGCCTGGGAAGTGAGGGGTCCCAGAACATAGCCGGAAAGACCTTTAGGGTTGGCAGGGGCTGAAATTTGGGGACAAAACTGCCAATGATTTATTAACCAGAGTCACCAATGATTAACCCACCAAATGCCTGGACTGTTAGGCTGGTTGGCTTCCTCCGTCATCAGAGTTAAGTACCACCCCCTCCCAGCCACTTCTGGTCTGGATCTGGTCTTCTGGTGCCCTGATGGCGGCTACTCTTCAGTGACCCCTACAACCAGGATTGACTGTTTTGGGACAGGTCCCCCAGCTTGTCTGAGCCAACAGGGAGGTCCTCAGCCTTGTCACTTCTTCATTTCCAGCCTCTCCTGTGACTGGCTTGGCTCAGGCTAGGAGTCTGAATGAAGGAAAGGAGAGACACACTATAAAACACCATCTCTGCTTTGGACATACTGTTGCCAGGCAGGATGCCCAAGTAGCCTGGGGCATGTATGGGCTCTATACAGGCCTGCCTCAGGGGAGCGGGGAGCAGGGGCTGGGTAAGGTGGCAGACAGGTAGAGCAGATCCTGTGTGACCCGCCCCCCTCACCTCTCACTTGGCATCCACAAAGGCTTCTGAGTGGCTCTGCAAGTAGAGGAAGCTGATTCTTCCCCTCAGCCTTCGCCTGGGGGAGCTGAGAGGCTGGTGGGTGTGTGGGTTTCAGCGCAACTCCCGGTGAATCGTCCAGTAAGGACCTCCGAGGCAGGCAGTGAGGCTCGCCTGGACTCACTTCAAAGACAGGCCGGTTCTGTCTGACCCACTCCTGCCCCTGAACTTCTGACTGCAGAATTTGCTTGGGCACCGTAGCCCAAGCAAAGTGGAGTGCCCCACCCTGCCACATGCTGGGGCTGGCCCGTCCTATGCTGTGGCATGCCACAGAGCTGCTGTACTGGATCATGAGACACCAGAAAAGGACAGAAGAGGCTACTAGGAGATGGGTCCACCTGTGGTACCCCATGTGCCTGCCACCCCTTCCCATGGAGTCATCACACTCTCTAAGGCAGTCATGAGTCTGGTCCCTGGAGACCAAGTTACCCACCCCAACTCCCCTACACACCTCAGGTAACAGATGCAGGCAGACAGGGTCCTATCCCATCACTCTGGCTGCCCCCTGCCCTCCCCCCCAATCCTCCACAATATGCTCCCTCTACCATCCCTCTCTCCCACCACTAACTTAATTCCTTAATTCCCACTGGAGATAAGCCGATCTTCCACTGCAATTTATAGTTAATCCAAAAGAAAACAGGGGTGGGAAGGGGTGAGGGCTGGGAGAGGAAGGGGTGAGGGTGGCGGGAGGTGTGAGGCCAGCCTGCCCCACTCTGCCTCCTCTTAGATCTCTCACAGGCAGTTGGGAATTGAGGCTACAATCCCAGGCTGCTCAGTCAGTCCACCTCAGCTGCACTGGGTTCCATTTGGGGTGGTTACTTCTGCTACTAGATGGCTGGACGGTTCACATGCTATGATGGGGAAGCATGTGACCCTGGGCCACGGAAACACTGGCACACCGGGAAGAGCCAGGCTTCAGGGCTCTCTGAAGCGGATTATCACAAGGGCATCCAATGTGCCCCAGGCAATTCCAAGGGACAGAAACAGAGCTGGGGTTGGGGATGGGGTGTCAGGACACAGATCTTGGCATCCTTGCATGGAGAGTGTGGGGCTTCCAAGGAGAGAGGTGAGCTTCCTGTCACTAGAGGGGCTCACACTGAGGCTGGAAGCTGTACCAGATGGTAGGAGTTTGGGTAAGGGGTTCAGGACGTGATTGTGGCAGTACTTTATTTAATTTTTGCCTCCAATGCTGAGACTCCAGGATTTAGACCAATCTGCTCTGTCCTCTGCTGCAGGGCAGGGAAACTCCCTAAGTTGTGGGTCTACTGGGAGGCTCTCCCTAAACCTGGGTCTGCTGGGGAAGCAGGGGCTCTCCTTGAAAGTGAAGGGAAAAGCCGGGCGTGGTGGTGCACGCCTTTAATCCCAGCACTCGGGAGGCAGAGGCAGGCGGATTTCTGAGTTCGAGGCCAGCCTGGTCTACAAAGTGAGTTCCAGGACAGCCAGAGCTATACAGAGAAACCCTGTCTCGAAAAACCAAAAAAGAAAGTGAAGGGAAAACCCAGTACCTTGCCTAACCCCGCTCTCTTTAATTTCTATACAGGGAAGATTCAGGGAGGTCAGCGTGGACATGACCCACCAGGCTGCAACCCTCTGTCTATACTGCCTTCCAGGCATCTGTGCTGTGGCCATTCTTGCTTAAAGGAGTCAGCACCCTGAGATGTCACCTGCTATATGAGAGGGCAGAGGGCAGATGCCATCCACTGCTGGCCAGGACATTATGTTTGCTGCTGTGTCCTTGGCTGTAGGGACGAACCTGCTCACCACCACTATTGTGCAAGGATGGTCAGAAGTATGTGGGGAGGAGTCAGAACCATTTAATCCTGGCTTCCAACTACCTCTTAAGAAAGGAGACCAAATGGTCCCAAAGAGCCACCAGGTGACCATCTGAGGTGTGGAAAAACCTCTAAGGACACACATCTGTTCCCAGCTTGGAGGAGGAATCTCTTGACAAGATGGTGTATCGTTGCTGCTATGGGGGTAGGGGGCGTGTCTTCCTTTGGAGACTGAACCTTCCTCTCTAGACTCAGAGTCTAGGTAAAGAGCTAGTAACGAACAGCTGTGATATGATATCAGACTCAGCTCTCGTTGCTTCCCCCTTTCAAACTCTCCACCCCCAACTTAGCAGTTAAGGGAAGCCATGTTTAGATATCATCTGGCATCGATCCACAGGCCAACACAGGTCACTCATAAAATCCTGAGACCAAGATAACCTGCCGGTTCAGTGTTGAGAGGAAAAACAGGGAAACAAGTTGTTTGTGATCCTATAGACAAAACAATTATGGAAGTGACCTCTGAGTGTCTGTGACACTGTGGGGAGGGCAGATCCTGGCTCAGCATCAGCCACTCTGGCCACCTCGCCTCCAGTAGCCGGGCTCTGCAGCAGCAGCAGGCGCTGGGTGAGAGGCCTTGCTCCATGAAGAAGGCGAGCATCTAGTCAGGAGCACGCATGCATGCGCGCACGCGCACACACAGCCATAAACTCCCTAGTACACACTCAGAGGACATAAAAACACTAGTGAAGAACTCGCGTGAACCACACAGATTATTACCACGGTACAAACCGCGTCCACAGTGCTGAGGGGACAGGATAATGGAGTGATGGGGGCAGGCAGGGTAATAGGAGACACTGCCTGGAATGATGCGTCCATGCAGAGCTCGGGGCGGGGTGGATATGGAGACTTCCCAGCTATCCCTGCGGCAGTAGCACTGTGAGGTGGGCGCCAAGGATTGTCACTGCTTCCCCTCCTTTATCACCCCTGCTTCTCCTCAACACAGACACAGGCCCATTATCTGCCTCCTGGGAGGGCTGGAAAGGGTGCTGTAGCAGGGACAGAGGAAGGAGCAGGGGGTAGGGCCTGTCGCCTAAGTTCCCCTAAAGGCCCATCCATCAAGCCATCGGAGATAATCAGTGCTCAGCTGTTTCAGGACACTGATGACTCTCTGGGCACCACAGACACAAAGAATAAATTTAGGAAGGGGCTGTGTAGGAGGTATCTGGGTAGCAGGGCTGCTGCCCGGCCTGGGAAGGGAGAGAAGGCCCATCCATCATTCTGAGAGATGCAGCAATCTAGGCCAATGAGATGGCGATGCTTCGGGGCGGGGGTGGCGGGCAGTAATAATAAAATCATCTCGTGCATGGTGTGGCTCCTCCGTCAGTATCTTATTTACACGTGGGAGATGCCTGTCCCTGCGTGTGCTCCAACTGAGGTTTCAGGATGCTGCAGAATTCAGCCATGCAAACCCCTAGCAAGCTCTGGGTGGGCCTTTGTGATCACTGGGCAATCCCTGGGTTTAGGGAGGATCCAAGCAGGTCCTAAGCTTGCTTCTTCTAGGGGATTTCAAGCAGATTCCAGTCTAGGGAATCCAGAGCATGGCTCCGGCTGGTGTCTGGGCCACAGGGGCCACATCGTGATTCAAGCTAATGGAGCATGGACAATCAGAGGGTCTGGGAGGAATTTCTCCTTGGCTTCGAAGCTGATCAGATGACTGTGTTTCAGCCCAGCTAGCTTCCTAATTAAGCCAGTGGAGCTATGAGGCCAGAGTCCACTGGGTGACCTGTAGGGTCATGGGTGCCAGGAAAAGCTCTAGCTCTGGGTAACTCTGAGAGGGTAATACATTCATACTCTCTGCAGAGCCCATGGTTAGTCCCTAGCCATAATACAGGGAAAGGTCTGATTTTTTTTCTGCGCCTGAGATTGTCTCTGCTGGGCTCAGTCTCTATCCTACTGCGGGCACACTGCCGCACGGCTGAGAATCCCAGGCCCCAGGAGCACACTGCCTCCACTCCAGCTCCCGGTCCCCAGCTGCCCTCGGGCAGAGGAAGCCCTGGCCCTTTCATCCCAAGGGATCAAAGCTTCCTACACAGGTGAACACCCTAGATGCGCCCCAGCAGAGGCCCCTCCCTTTCCATCTTTTGGGATCTCTAGGAGACAGCATGAGAGATCATAACCTTCCAGAAGTCTGGGCTGAGCTCCGGACTCACTCATGATCAGTACCCAACCCAGGAACCTTGATTCCAGCTGGGAGTAGCTTTTGGCAAGTTCTCTAGAGAAACCAACTGACCTGCTTGTGTCTGCACGGAGCAAGGCAGGAGGTCGATGCCACTAGTAACGTGTAGACTCAGGATGAAAGAATGATAACATCGTATCTATTCCATCCCAGCCCAGCCAATGAACACTCTTGAGGCCCAGGAGGGGTAGGGACACGAGCAGGGGCAGGAGGGGCAGGAATGCAATAACTGCATTTCTAGACCGTCTAATGTAGCAAAAGGACGAAGTCACAGGAATAGCACCAGGATTCTTGAGGATGTGATGCACCCAGGCCTTACAACCACAGAACCAGGCTATGAGGGGATCCTCAAATGGACACAGATGTAAGCAGTATAGTGCTATGCACAGGGGTTGAACTGATCTTAACGTGCTGTCTTGTGAGTACTCCGGGCTTAGCAAACAGGCTTCTCCATCCTTTGCCCACAACACCCTGGAAGAGAAGCTTAGCCAAGTGGAAACATTGGGTCTAACTTCCTAGACCTGAACTCTGGCTCTGCCACTTGTGACCACAAGCAAGTCACCTAACCTGTCTGGGCCTCGTCTTTCCATATATAAAAACAGGCAAACCATATCTATCGTGAACATCCCACGTGATCTGTGATGGTCATTAAGTTATTAAATGACGCTGCCAACAGTCTGGCACCCAAGATCTCTGAATGCAAGTTTGCTTTCACCGTCATTATTACCCATGCACCTAGACATCCATGTAGCATGTATGGGGCTGGCTCTGTGTTAGGCCATGGGCTAACCAAGCCCTATCAGGAATGGCATTCTCAGCCCTGCGAAGAAGATAAATCCCAGGCTCAAAGAACTACCAATGAGGCATAGGAAGGCTTCAAGAAAAGTTATCTTCAGCCAGAGGGCAGACTACGAAGGTTTCACAAGTGCTGTTGGCTCAGATCTAGTGTTTAGAATTGGCATTTCAAGGAAATAGTGGACAGTGTGCAGGAACAGCATGTGCAAAGGCACTGGAGGGGCAAAGACACTTGATACAAACGGAGGAGTGTGCAGTGTGTGCAGGCAAAGGCAGGGAAAGATGGCAGGGAGGGAGCAGCTATCATATGCTCCTGGGCTTGTGAGCATCCTTCTCAGGTGGATCCTGGGAGTGTGGGCACACCGGAGCCAGGAATCAGGACCAGATGCAGCCAGGAGCTACAGTAGCAGCCTCAGCAAGGAGATACTGTCATCAGAGCCCACCACAGTGTATGTAGGGCCGGCCTGGCTCTGAGGCACCTTCTCTAACACTCTCATCTAAGCAGTTGATTGGGAGGGGGCAACACCTGAGGTGTAGCTCGGAGACAGAGAAGGGAACCACCTCCCTATCCCCATCATTTATAAACCAGAGGTGACTTGAAGGGACTCACAAGGAATGCCCTGGAACCCCCACTTTCCTCAGTGCAGAGTTGACTGCATTTGCCCAAATAGATCAAGCTCCAGTGACTCACTGGGTGGCCATACCAGTTCACCTGCCGGAGCGTGGGCTCCCCTGCATGACCCCCTTATTGGTGCAGGGCAGATCAGGGAGCCTGAGTGTGCTCATACTAGTTATTGAAGTCTGGCCTGCATTTTCCCAATGAGCCTGAGGCACTGAGAAGCGTCCTGTTTGTTTTTCCTTGTGACATCCATGGAGCCATGCTGGTGTTCTGGTATGCTGGGTTTCAGGCAAGAAGTCTAACACAGCAGCAGAGGCTACGGGCAGAACAAAGGCTGGACCAGGTGCTAGAGTCTGCTGTGAAACAACCCCATCTTTGGGGGCAAGAACTCCAAGGTGGACTATGGGTCCCTACCAGTTACTATGGTCACGGTACCCAACTCTAGGGAGGAGGTGCCACACAAAGCCCTGCCAAGGCTACTAGGTGGTTCTTGGTAGCAGCTAGCGCTTTCGCTCTGCCCTGGATGAAACTCCAGTTAGAGATAGGGAAAATGCTTTAGCCACAGGGTCTCTCAATCTCTATCCTCTGCTTTTTTAGATGGAAGACAGGCCAAGATTTAGGACAAGGCCACTGAGGACTCCTGGTTCTAACTCCCTTTGTATGTTCCTGTCCCTAGGGGCCGCCCCCATGCAATGATGATGGCTGGGGCCTATACTCAGCTCCTCTCAGAGACTGGCTTGGAAAGGAGCTGGGTTTACTCCACTGTGGGCAGGGGCAAACCGAGAGTCCAGCTTGTTTCCAGCTTTGAGGTGCATGCATTCCAGAACTCTGGACGGATGGCCTCTATTTAAGTCCATCGATTGACCTCAGTCTCTCAATGGGACAGTCTTGTGCCCATGGCCAATGGCCCATTTCGCCTCCTGGACCACGCCTGCAGCTGAGTCCCAAAGGAGCCACGAGCCAGCGGAACTAATGTCCTCTAATGAGATTCGGGCCAGAGTGGTCAGGCGGGTTTTATTGTGTGTGGCTGGGTAATGAGACTCCTCATAAACTAGGAGTGATTTGGGGTCTGTGCAGACTCGAGGTGGCAGAGATTCCTGGGCGAGGGAGCTGACTCAAGGTGCCAAATTGTATCTCCGAAGCACTCTTGGGTGCTCCATCCACTCCATGATGCTTCCTGGGCTCCTGCTCTCTGCCTGAGCCAAGCCCACACCCTGTCCTGGCGTGCCCATGCCCTGGGGCTCCACGCTCACACCTCAGGGCCCTGCCCTTGTCTCAGCCCACATTCCCAGGGGAGCATTCTCCCCTGTTTCTTCACTGCTCCACTGTTGGGCACACATTGGGTCAGCCTGGGCTCTGTGGGCATCTCCAATGCACCCCTTACCTCCCCCAGGAGCTGCAAGACAGGGAGAGTGGAAGACGGTGGGGGCTGACAATGTTTGTATCACTCACACAATGATGATGGCCTGGCTCAACTCTTCTGTGTGCGCCCATCCTGGCTAGTTTCTCCTGTCTGGTCTAAAGCATTTACCCTCAGAAGCCCTGGTGTCTGGTTTGGCCACATGGGATGGGCAACAATCACCAAACTAAGATGTGTTCTCCTCATCTGTAAAAGGGGAATGATATTAATCCTAAACCCAACTCACATGAGTTCTGGCTGAAACTCTGAGCGGAGCGTGGTGCTGGCCTCTGGTTCCATCTGCATTGTTTTCATGACAATTTAGTGGAAGTGTTCATCTGGCAACAGGAGACCAGGAAGAGAAGTAGGGCAACCCCAGGACGGACTCTCTTTACCTGGCCTCTATCACCTCAACAGAAGCCGCTGCCTCCCCTCCTCTCAGATGTAGGTAGAAATTTAAAGAAAAGCAGGGGCAGAGAGTCCCAGGCTCTCCCCACCAGCCTCGGGTGGCTGCCTCAGCAAAGACTCCAGATGGGCAATGGCGAGCGCCCCAGCTGGGCTGCATCCAGGGAGCAACTCGGGTGCCTGGAGAGCCCTGAGTGACAAGCTGCAGAACAAAGGCTGCCCGGCACCTGCTGCCCGTGCAGCACAGGCCTCCACAGGACTGGCCTGGGCAGGTAGCTTCAGCCGGTCAGGCCACACGAGTCCTCCCACCATGCCAGCGGCTCCCAGGTGGCTGGAGCATCATGTCCAAATAGGGGCAGGGGCAGGGACTAACTCCCATAGTACCAGGTTGGAGAAAAAGGAAGTGAGGCTAGCAATGAGCAGGCGGCTAAGTGGCTTTCTCAAAAGAGCATAAAGGTCGTGCTACCCAGTGAGCAGACACAGAGAGGCAGGGTCATTCAGAGGAAAGACACAGGGTAAGAGCCCAGGTCCTCCATTTGTTTCGTGTTATCACATGCTAGCCTTGAGTTAAGAACTTTTTCTGTCATCATTCTCCATCTCATCTTGAAATCTGGGATAGCGCACCAACGGGATTCCATCTCGCAGATAGGAAAACTGAGGCTCATGCCGCAGCCCTGCTGAGGTTTCTCAACACGTCATCCATAGAGCTGGGATTCCAACCTAGCTCGGCCAGTTTTACTAGGCTGGATCACCAAGATGAGGCAAAGAACTGGTTACAGGAGGACAGCTAAGCGACTGGCTTCTCTGTCCTCTACTTAGAGAGGGAGAAAGGCACAGCTTCCATGTCCTACCCCTGAAGAATAAACACCTCTAAGCTCCCCTTCTGCACTTTCCAGGATGGGGACTATTGCCCTCAAGACCCTATATCTGCTATCCCAAAATCTGTGTCTGCCTTGGGTCTCTTCTCTTATACTGGGTTTGCCTCTATGTGGCGAAGGTTCAGTGTTCCGACAGCTTGTCTGACAGCTTCATGTTTCTTCCTTTTCCTCTCATTCCAGCTCCACCAGGTGCGTGGAGCTTAGAGGGTTAACTGGATGCAGGGGTGTTATCTCCAGCTCAGGGCAGTCCCTCTGCAAGGTGATCCGCTTGGATCTTAAGTTACCCCCTGCGCCAGGCAGCACATCTGCTGTTGGCTCTGCAGGCCTGCTCTCTATGGAGGGGTGTTGGCAGCACATGGGGATACATGCCTGCTAGGTTTAGGCAAGGAGTCTAAGCTCCTGAGACTGCTGCTTCCCTGTGCTATGTCTCTCGCTGCCACCTCCTTTTCTAACGAGTGGGCTCTCTCCTGCTGCCCAAGCCTAGGGTTCTATCAGGTGCATTCATATTGCTGACCTGGCCACCCTCTTGGCTCTGCAGGCTTCTTATGGGGGAAAAAAGAATAGTGTGGTACCTAATTTCCAAAATTTCTTTTCCTAAGTGCTCGTGCAGGAAGCAAAGGTGCCTGAAGAACTGAAAAACTATGTCCCTCGGCCCCACCAGACTTTCCAGGATCTTGAGAGCCCATGGAGCAGACTCCAGCATTGCTCCGCTAGCCAAGGAGACAACAGAAGACAGAGAGGGAGCCTTTCCAGGTGTTGTCAAGGTCTTGTGCTCCTCCCAGCAAGGATTTAGTGGAAAGCCAAGGACAGAGAAGCAGGGAGCAGACTCAAGGTCTCCTATGCCCCAAAGGACTAGGATCCAGCAGTTTTCACTGGAGTGGGCTGGCCTTGCTAGCTCTTAAACAAATCCTGGGTCTCCTCCCCAAATCACCCTCAAGTCACTGACATCGTCACACCCGTGCAACCCTTCTGAATGCCGTAAAAAATCAGTTATGTGTGAACAAGCATTTGGTACTTACAGCTCCAGGTCCATGGTAATCTGCAAACATGAGTATATACACTCCCTAATTCTAGTTCCTGCAGATCTGTACTTGTAACAGTGAAATTGTAGATGACCAACACCATCACACAAAGCCCTGTGCACATGCGTAATACACCCACGCTAGACCAAAGGAGAGCCTGCCAGAAGTGTTAGAAGCTAAGTCCCACAGCTGCTTACTGCCCATTCTCACCTGGAGCCCCGGCTAAACGTTCAAAGTTAAAAAGGAAAAAAAAAAAAAAGAAAGAAAGAAAGAAAAGGAAAGGAAAGGAAAGGGAACAAAAGCCCAACAGGTGACTTTGTAGCTACCTCTCTGCCCCTTCTTCAGTGAGGAGGTGTTCAATTTGCCAAGTTAACCAGGAAAGATACAATCAGAAGAGTCTAAGCTATAGTCACACCTCCCTTGGGTGTTTTCTATTTGTGCTGAACAATGAACATTAGTCAGCTGCTAAACAATGGCAGCATCATAGATGCAGAGATGGGAGCCGACCCTCTGGCCCTCCCTCCCGACCCACTGGCTCAGCTGTGGTCACAGCCCTGCTGGCAGCCCACAACTGGGTCCACAGGCCAGGCAGCCCAGGTGATCTCCTAGGAGGACTCACTGTGCAGAGCCAAGTGGCCAAGGAAAGAACCTGCAGCCTACAGATGGTCCCAGCTTGCATCAGGGAAGCCACTGACTACATGTCCCACGGGCAGACTTGACTAGGTTCAGAAGCCCCCCTTTGGGCCACTCAGCCAGGCCTGCTGGGCCCAAGCTCTGTAGTGTGTAGCTCTCTGTCCGGCCTTGACAGTCAGGCCTTGGATCTGACCCAGAAGATGCTCTCCGCAAGGCTTCCCGACTCATAGGCCTGGAGATGGTTGTGTTTTTTACAGTGCAAGCCCCAGGTCAGAAGAACGGATTCAGCCACAATGCCTGGCCCAGTAAGCCCAAGCCCACCATGTCTGTGAGAAACAGGGAAGAGGAAAAGAACCCAATCGCTTGGCTCTGGGGGCTTCAAAGGAAAGCACCAGGAATTGGTGCTGTGCACAGGTAGCTCGAAAGGGATGAACGCTGTGGCCTGTAGCCTGTGACTCTGTGGCCTGGCAGGCTTTTGCATGGTGAGCTTGACACCTAGGGTGTGGGGTTTCTTTCTAGACCAAAGGTGTGGGGAAGCCAATTAGAGAGGGTGTGGCAAAGGTGGGACACTTACTTCCCAGACAGCTTCTCCACCCCTTCCTCTTCGGCTTCCAGCCCTCTGTGGGTAGCACTGACCCTCTCCTCTAAGTGAGCACCCTGGAAGGAGTCATCTGTCATACCAGGAAACAAAGACGAAGCTCCCGGGTCCTTCCTATTCTGCCTGCACCGTCTGCCATACAGAAATGTACTTTGAGAACCGGTTGGCCGTGTTATAAAGTCAGGAGCCATCACACGCGCTCCGGGTTCCTGCCTCCCCACTTCCCCAGTGCTCCCTGTCACAGCTTCGAGAACCCAGGCGAGAGCAGCAGACTGGCAAATCCCCAGAGAAAGGCAGAGGACAGAAGAGGGAGGAACACAGTGGACACAGTGGGGACCAGTTGCCAACGGGGGTCTCCTAGCTTCCTCAGTCCAAGGATCCACTTGCTCTTGGCTACCATGGACCTCAGAAAGCAAGTAGAGGAGGCAGCAGGTACACAGAAGCAGGTTCCATCTAAGAGCTTGGTGAGTCCAGGAACTTTGGCTGCCTCAGCTGTACCCATCCACCGGTCATGGTCAGCAGCAGAGCACTTATTAAATATCTCTTGGCTGTGACTCCATTCTGGGCATCCTAGCCTCTCAGTTGGGTTTTTGGTGGGGAGTATCTGCTTTGAGCCAGGTGAGTGTCACCTCTCTGTCTCCACCTCTTGTGTGGGTGGAGTACAATGGGTCTCTAACCCGCCCCCCCACCCCTACCCCCCCAACCCCTACCCCCACCAATGGAATTAACCTGCTCCAACCCAAAACTGGGGAACCAAGCACCAGATACAATGTGCTGAGCTTATCCCTCCTCAAACCCTCTGGCCCTTTGTCCATCCCCGGATTAGGTTAACCCCTAGTGTGCTAGGAATCCTTAGGGGCTCTTGGCAAGTGGCTTACTCTGGGTTCCAGGAAGAGTTAGGGAATTAAAAGGCGTTCTCAAGTTCAGCCTATGCTGACCATGTAAATTCAGAGGCTGAGTTTCTGTGTGCACTGCACTTAACACTATCAGCAAGAAAGTAGCCGACTGGCTGTCACTCTCACCCAGACCACAGTGGCGGCAGGTTCAGCATGCCCCTGTGAAGTGGAAAGGGATATAGAATGTCCCTTCCTGGGACACCCAAGAGGGGAGCACTCCACACTGGCCTAGGTACTGACTTTCCCAAATTGCTTTCCTGATATCCACCACTGCTGGAGAGGTGCAGCGCCCCAGCACGGAGAAGGCCGGCAGCAGGAGGAGGAGGAGGCAGTAAGGGAAGCAGAGGAGGCCAAGCTCTTGTCATCCAGGAGAGAGTCCAAGCTACACCTGGACAGGCAGGCCTACCTCTCCCTACCAAACTGTCTGGCAAGCCTGCAGAATCACAGTGGCCGGGAATCCAATATTCTTAATAATCCAGAAGTCTCTGTCTGTATTCCAGCCCCCTATTTTGCCACCCCGAGTTGACGACCACGAAGCAAGCCTTCCAAGACCCCATCTTATCTCAAGAGCTTGTCTCAGGTTTCTTTACGGGGGACGGGGGAGTTGGCTAGCGAGATACTCTCCCCACTTTGACCCGAATTAGTGTCCTGCTGGCAGCCTAGTTGCTTCCCCAGGGACACAAGGGGTTAAACCCAGGCGAGGGGACTCGGTAGGATTTGCCTCCTAAACGCATTTTCCAGTTCATTCCCCAGCACAATATGCCTGGGCCGTCCTAGCCTCCGCCCGCCCCCACCCCATCCGTCAGAATAGGCCAATATGGGCCACCCCAGGGTCGGGCGCGGAGTTAACCCCTCTTCTGCCGGCATCTCACACCTCGAGGAAAGAAACGCGGGACACCCTCGGGGCCTCCCGGAAAAGTGGGTCATGCGGCCACCTGGCTGGCATGAAGCCCGTGAAGCTTCCTCCTGGGAGAACCCTCCGCTTTAGAAGTGGAGTTCCGAGACGGAGCCCAGCCCCGAGCAAGGCCCGGAGTTTGCGATCCCCAGGCGGCCCGACCTCACCCTCCAGAAAAGGAACCGCAGGTGAGTAAGAAGCTGCCGGTGCCGCAGGAGCAGGTTCCGATCGCCCGCTGTGGGGCGATGTGGGGCAGGAGGGGGCCCCCATGAGCCCGAAACCATCTGACAAGAGGCCGCCAAAAGAAATGAAGTCGCCCCCAACCCCCGCCACTCTCCTAGCCCACAGCCCACCAGCTAGGAGACTGACGCCCTCCCCCTGGGGCTGTTGTCTCATACCCCAAGCCCGTGATTACGGTGATTATTTTGCATTTATGTAACACGCAGTGTTTCCAAACTGCTTCTCGAGCTGAGAACTGGTTATTAAATAAATAGAACCCTATTACATATTATTATTTTTGTGAAGAACTGAGCGGAGAAAGTGCTTTCTTGCTACATAGAGACGTGCATCCGATTGCTACCCTGCAGGGCAGGCTGTTGGGCTTCTCAACCCCTTTCTCCACGGTGCCACCTCCTGCCCCCCCTTATCCAAGCGTGACCCAACTTTTCTGGCTCCGTTCGCTCCCTACAACCCGTAGCCTTGCCCATCATCCAGCTCCAAGTCCCGGGGAGGTTCTGGTTGGGTGGGGGGGCTATGGAGGGAGGCAGAGGCAATCGCCTTACCTGGGAGGAAGAAGGCGGTCAAGCCGAGAGCGAGTCCCCACCAGCGTCCAGCGGCGCCCGCAAGCCCCATCCGAGCCATCGGGGGGTGGGGGTCCGGCGAAAGGGGCTGCCAGGAGGGCGCTCCTCGCGCTCCAGAAACCAGTCTGGAAGACGAGGGCGGATCGCTGGCGGTTGGCGGGCGCTCGGAGGATCCAGGTCAGCCGCAGCCGTCGGTCGGGGCGGGGTGGGCTGGGTGGGATCCGCGCGGCCGCAATCCGGGCCCCGGCTGCCGCCGGCTCAGAGCCTCGGCAGATGCCCGCAGTAAGTTGCACGAGTCATGCCCCTTTCGCCTCCTCCGCTCTTCTCCTCGCCCCGGTCCCCGCCCTCTTCTTCCACGCAAAGCCCGGCTGGGGAGAGGGACCCACCCCCGGCGCGCCCGGCTACCGGGCTAGCGCGGCGCAGGCTCCCGGCCCTGGGCGCGCTCACACCCTCCCGCTCGGCTCCAACTTGCAGGCGTCCATGGCCGGCTGTACTCCGAGGGTGGCCGGGCGGTGCGGAGGGCACGGGGCCCAGGCGGTGGTGTGCGGCTAGGGCGGCCAGCTGCCCGCGAGGCTCGGGGCTGCACGGTCTTGGAGGACCGAGGGGAGCGAGCCGGGTGCGCCACGGGTCCCCACCGCGGCCGCTGCGCTCGGTGCGGGCGATCCGCAACAATGTGGAGCTGCTCCGGTGCCGAGGCGAGCCGCGCTCTCTCCTCTCCCTCTCTTTCTCTCACTCGCAGATCCAGCCTCTCACCCGCTCTCCCGTGATGTCAGCCCGGGGGGAGGGGTTAGCATTAACCCCCTCCTGGCTCCCACGCGCCCGGCCCAGCCCTGGCCCGGCCTCCGCCCGCGCGGCCGCACCTCCCAGTCCTAAGCAGCTGTGGCTGCGAGCGTGGCCGTGGGGTTCGGCTCAGGGCCCCTCGCTAGCAAGATGCCCCTTGGGTCGCCTTTCGGTCGTGGAAAGGGCCGGAGAGAGGGCTGCCCTCCTCGGTCGCTGACAAAGGGAGGCAGTGACCCCTAGCGGCCGGCAAGGGGGAGAAGCTGCTCGGTAGGGGTGGAGTTAAGATGAGGAGGGGGGCTGCCGTAGGGATCCGTGTGAACGCTGGATCTGGCATTGTCCGAGCTCAGAGGGCTTTTCTGACTCTCTGGTCCGACCCTGGGACCATTTCGCAGATGAGGAAACAAAGGCCCAGAGGAGGGCATGGAGAGTGGTTCTGGGCAGAAAGAAGCAGAGCACAGGCTAGAACTGTTGCCAAAGCTTCTGCTCCCCAAGATCTGGACACCAGACGGAAACAGCTTTGCGGAGGACCAACCGCGAAAGCTGTGAAGAGCTGAGGCAAGACAAGACGTTAGTGGGTGAGAGATCAGGACACTCAGGTTTCTAGTGGGTCTCCTTTAATCCTTATTGCCTTCAGGGGGTCCTTGTCCCGAAATTGAAGCATTCTGCTTTCCCCAAAGAGCGACAAACCAAGTCTGCTCCCATTGCCTTCACCTCGTTTCTGAGTGGTTTGCGGGATTCCCGCGAAAGTGGCCCATCCAGTCGGTGTCCCAGAACGGCTAGGACTCTCCGCCCCATCCTGTTCGCCACCCACCACATCCGGGTGGCTTCTTGCCAAGGTGTCTGAGCCCGAGGGGCCCTTAGCAGCCTGAAGCCTGGACCTTCTGTCCCCATCCTTGGACTAGGAGAGGCAGATAGACAGGGTTTCCCAGTCAAGAGAGCTGAACGCCCTCTTTAGAGGCTGAACAGACTACACCCACTTTGCCCTTTGACCTTAGCCCAGCCCCAAGGGCACAGAGGCTTGGGGAAGCGCCAAATTCTGATAAAATGTAAATTTTCCTTTCGGAGAATGGGAGGGGCAGGACTATGGAAAAGAGGGACAGTTTCCCACTCTTGGGCTCACGGGCTCAGCCTGCTAAAGAAGTCACTCCACTCAAAAGGAATGCTCTCTGTATCCTTTTATGCTTCACCCGTGTAACTCAGGACAAACTGTCTACCACATTACCGCCTGACTTGGGAATGCATTGTGTGGTCTCATAGTTGGTCCTTGCCCCACAGGAGCGGGGTC
This sequence comes from Mus caroli, assembly GCF_978045245.1. Lineage (NCBI taxonomy): Eukaryota > Metazoa > Chordata > Mammalia > Rodentia > Muridae > Mus > Mus caroli. Next base: position 41,624,215 of record NW_028227266.1, on the reverse strand, counting down.
TAGTGGGGATGGGGCGGCAGGGGGACACAGAAACAGAAGTTCTATAGAATCACTCACCGCAGCACAGCATTGTGGGGGTTTTCAGATTCAGGACATCTAGGTTAGCCTGGGCTAGGAGGGACCTGAAAGGCTTCTGTGGTAAGGGCGCAACAGGGGCTGACTGGAGGTGTCTATCAGGCACAGACCGTCCTTCAAGATACTGGATTTAAGGTAGAGGTCAGCACAGGGAAAACCATGAAAGAGAGCAACAGCTGGGTATTAGGAAACGGCCTCATAAATAATTGGTTCTAACCCTGCCTGAGCTTGCGGTAAGGTCAAGCCTGAAATCAGACTCATGCCAGGTAGCCACGGGAGGGTCTTAATCCAGAGGATGCCCTGTCAAATTAAGCAGGTTGGTGGCCAGGCTGGCAGCCAGGAATCTCCCATCTGGCTTGCAAGTGCTTTTAAACTTGCCCAAGCCAAAAGGAATTTGTTTTTGCTTGTGGCTAACACGTCATAGGAGCACTAATTCCAGACACACCAAGTTCTGTCAGTGCTGTGGTCTCTAACGTTCTCCACACTTGCTGAGTGTTCGTTCCTGGATCTGTTAGTACAAGGGCATCCAAAGCCCTTTGAGGCAGAGGCAGGAAGATCTCTGAGTTCGAGGCCAAGGGTCTATAAAGTGAGTTCCAGGAGAGCCAGAGCTACACAGAAAGGCCATGGGGCTGGGGGTGTGGGGAACCACAGCCTGTGTCTCCCAATGCCTGGTCTTATTTTTCCTTCCTATCAGCAAAGGAAATATTCCTGACAACTCTCTGTGGTCCCAGTCATTAGGCTAGGGGCCCCCGTGCTGTGTCTGCTTCTTCTAGCTTAGCTGTCCTGTTCCAGCTTGAAAGCAAACCACGTGGCTCTGCTGGGCAGTGGCTCACACCTTTAGTTCCAGCACTCAGGAGGCAGATGGTCTGCAGAGTGAGTTCCAAGACAGCCTGGGCTACACAGAGAAGCCCTGTCTCAAAAAGAACAACCAAACCAACCAACAAACCAACCCAAACCCAAACCAACCAACCAACAAACCAACCCAAACCCAAACCAACCAACCAACCAAGAAAAGAAAAGAAAAAGAAAGACAGAAAGAACTTGATGGCTCTGCTGTTTCTGTGCCCTATGTGTGATGGCACTATCTCACTTCCTTGTGATGGTACTATCAGGTTCACTTCTGCTTTTGTCCACCTCGACCCCGTGCTCATGATTTCCATGTGGTCCTCACACTGAGGACAAAGAGGAAAATATATTGACCAAGTACATGGGACTTTGATGCTTGAATGCCTGGATTCAACTCTCTCTCTTTCCTCCTCCTCTTTTTCTTCCTCCTCTTCCTCCTCATCCTCCTCCCTTCTCCTCTTCCTACCTCTTCCCTTCCCCTCCCCTCTTCTCCTCTCTCAACAGAGTCTCTCTTTCTCAACAGGGTTTCTTTAGGTAGCCCTGAAGCCCTGACTCTCCTGGAACTCACTATGTAGACCAAGCTGGCCTTGACCTCACAGTATAAAGGTCTGGGCCACTACACCTAGCTTAAGAGGCGGTTGGGTTTTTCTGTTTGTTTGTTCGTTTTTTTGTTTTTTCTTTTGCTCTCCAATTCAAAAGATTCCATTCTTGTTTGTTAGTTTGTTTTGTGTTTGAGATGAAGTCTCTTTACGTAGTCCTCACTGTCCTTGAACTTGCTATGTAGACCAGAAAGCCTTGAACTTACAGAGATCCACCAGCCTCTGCTTCCTGAGTACTGTGAGTACCGGCCTGGCACACCACACTGTGGTTTTGTTTTTTGAGACAGGATCTCCTTGTAACCTTGGCTAGCCTTGAACTTGCTATGTAAATGAAGTTGATATTTTACTCTCCTGTCTCCGCCTCGCAAGGGCTAGGCTTATAGCTGTGTCTCACCATGGCCAGCTCTGGATTCAAGTGCTTTTATTATTTTATTATTTTTAACTGTGTGTATGTGCATGGAAGTACAGTGTCCAAAGTGGCCGGAGACATCCGAGCTCTTAGAGATGTTACAAGTGGATGCTGGGAACTGAACTCAGGTCTTCTGGGAGAACAATATTCACCCTCTTCATGCTGAACCACCTCTTCAGCCCTGGATTCAAATTCTTAAATGCCAGCTCTTTTCAGTAATCGTCTTCTAACAATAGCATTCAGTCACTATGGGTCTTTAGACAAGCTCAGTCTACACACTTGCATATGCTGGTCCCATTTGCCCATAATTTTCTCTTTTCCTTGCCTTGGTTCCAATCTGATTCATCCTTCAGGGCTGCAATAAACAGTCAGCCTAACTTTAATTCTATGTCCTTGGCTCCTTTACCTGTAAAATAGGAGTAGACCACATGCCAGCCCAAGGATTGTGAGGCTTAGACATGGGACACACTTGGGACAATGCCTAGTGTACAAAGAAAACTGTGCCCATGTTGGTCTTCATAGATCCCGTAATCTGTGTCCCCATGTACAGTTTTGTTCTTCCCTGCTGGAGGGGTATACACTTGATACAGACATTGCATTCCCATTTTGTACATTTAAAGTGTAGATTATTTTGAGATAGGTTTGGATTTACAAAAAAGGTATAAAAAAGACTACAGAAATAGCTCCGTGGTTAAGAGTCTTTGCTGCTTTTCCAGAGGACCTGGGTTCCCAGAGTTCAGATCAGGTGGTTCACAAGCTGGAACCCCAGCTCCAGAGACCTGATATACCTTTTCTGCTTTTCTGAGTGCACAAACACATGTGCACACACATAAGCATAATAAAAAAAAAATCCTTAAAATCAAAAAACGATCGTATGGCTTTCATTTGCCCTTCACTTACGTTCCCAGAAGTTAATGGCTCATGTGTGATCCCTGTAGCAAAACTAAGAAGTCAGCATTCCTATATCACTAGTACATGAACGGCAGAATTTATGTGGATTCTCCCAAGTTTCTCACTTGTGTTTATTTTCTCTTCTAGGATCCAAATCGGGACACCACGTGGAGTTTAATGCAAGTGGCCTTCTAATACCAATGACAGGCTATATGCATGAGAACCCTTCCCTGGCCTGCCAGGCTGAGGCCATTGTCATGGCCTCTGCCATGCCTGTTGGGTCTAGCCTGCTTCAGGAGCCTTACAGCCCTCTAGGGCTATGAGTCTGATACACTGTATGTTCCTGGGGTGCTGGTCATAGAATTTATTTCCTGTGCAACTCTCTCCTGCTCTTTTTGGTCAGCCACCTTCTCTTTGGCCTCAGCTTACTTACGTCTCCTCTGCCTTCCCCACAGCTCCCTTTCCATCCCTGCAGCCTCACTGATGATTAGTTTCAATGCTTTATCTACTCCAGGACAGGGACAGTACTGTTTTATTCTCTTTCTTATCCCTGGGACCTAAAGCACACCTCATACCCACTGAACACTGAAAGGAAATGTGCTGTCTTCTCACCTGAGTCCTCTGTCCCTTTCCGCAGATCACATACCCGCCCTGGGTCTCATTTTTCCTCATCTGCAGACCGAGGAGGCTGATGTGCCCACTGGCTTTCAGATTGCATTTTGAGAGCCCTACAACATCTTTGGGTCTTAACTCCCAGCTTTAATGAGAGCCATGTTTACACAGCATGTTGTTTTCAAACGCTGTAAACACTGGCCGTCCTGTAAAGTATTTCTCTTAATGGAGTTTGAAGATTTGGCTGTTCAAAAAAGTTTGAGACCCCGGGCTGATTATTGCATTATATGTTATGATTGCATAAAGGTGCTGCACGGTTTCACAATTGCATGGTGGTTGGTTTAAATCTTTTTTTTTTTTTTTTTTTTGGCAATAGTGGGCCATTGAAGATTTCTGAACAGAGAAGTGCTTATTGGGGGCTGGGCTTTCAGGAGATGAATCTGGCAACAGTGTGGGTAGGACAGACAGATGATGATTGGTCAGCGAAGGAGGAGGGGAGCAGAGAGGGTGGGTTGTCATGGAAGCAAGTAAGAAGAGGAGGGGATTTAGCTGAAGAAGAGGAAGGGGAGAGAGGGCTAGGGTAGAGGAAAGCCACTACCTAAATAGTGAGTTATTCTGCAGGTGCCGGCAGGAATCAGATGGCTCTTGGAAATAGTGGCTGAAACACCAGGGACCTCTGAGAGAATGGTGTTGACCTCCAATAGGAGCAAAACCCAGATCCGGGTGGGGGTGGGAGGTTGGGGTCTGGGGAACAGCAAGGGGGAGTAGTAGGTGTGAGGAGTAAGCAAGATGATCAGAAACACTTATATAGATGTTTTCTGCCATAAGCTGGGACACTTTTTAGTAAGTCAACATGAAGGGAAATTCTCAGTGGTGTTAGGAATCATGCCTGTATTGATAAAGTCTTGGGGAAAATGTCAAAAAAAAAAAAAAAAAAAAAAGATGATCAGAAACTTAGAGAGTTAGCCAGACAGGTAAAGGGGCTTAGTACCTCCTTTTGGGTGCGAAATCAAAGGCTACCAAGCTTCTTAGCATCCCAGAAGGAAGAGCTGTGTGTGTGTGGGGGGGGGGGGGCGCTGGGCGAGCAAGTGGAAAAAATGAGAGCAAGCCCTGGAAGGGGGCGGGGCAAGGTGGGAAAGAGCTGATGCGTGGAATTCTGAGCCCGGAGGAGGAGCTGAAGAGGGCAGAGGTGAAGAGAATTTTTTAGGACAGAACACCGGAAGGATGAATAATAGGGTCACTGCAGGGAAGTGAGGGCTGGAGTTACCTGCAGAGGGAGGTTGGAAGGCGGCTTCAGATTTCACAAGTGGGAAGGCTGTGGGGAGTGGAAGGGAGGTGTGATTAGCAGTCTCCCCGCGCCACCACGGGAAAAGAGTACACGTGATGGGCGTGTCTTTCCAGGGGAGTCAGGACCCAGGGCTTCTGTTTAAGCAGAGTCGGATCCAGCTTAATCTGCCAAGGACCATTTAGAGATTCTAGTTGAGGGCTGCGGGAAAGAACTCCAGGTCTTCTTCCCACTGGTAAGAAATCCCCTCGTAAGGAATGTTCCTCGTGGAGTTTGTTTTAGCGTGGGCACTTGTGGGTCCTAACACACACACCCTCCAACCCCCTACTCTCTGGGGCCTGATGTGCCTCAGTGTGTCAGGCCATCAGGCAGCTGCTCTTTCCTGTCCTACCTAGTCCAGAGAGACCATAGAAAGGTGGCAACTAATCTGGCCCGAAGAAAAGAGCCCTCCTAGGAAATCCTCTCTGAGGCACTCTCTCGACTTCCACAGGCCCTTTCAGAGAGGCAGCTGTTGGTCTTGGAAAAGGCCCAAAGTCAACACAATAATGACTTCCCCCTCCCGGCCATCTCCCAGGCCCCTCTGTGTCATTCAGTAATTAGCTAATAAAGCTTACTTTGATGTGAGGAGAACCTTATGAAATCCCCCCAAACCCTGAAACCTGTTGGCAGGAGAAGAGACATTGGAAGTGCTACCCTGAATAAAAGGTTATCCCGCTCCGAGGTCCCCAAACCTCGGGGTAAGGTCAGTTGAGGCTGAGGTGTGAGGAGAGGAAAAAAGAAGATGGTGGAGGAGGAAGAGGGAAGAGCACAGTCAGGGTCAGAAGATGGGACCCTACGGAGAAAGCATGTCCAAATCTCCAGCCAATTCCAGAGATGCCCCGCCTACTTATAGGTACCCCCCCCCTTCCTCACCTGACAGACCAACATCACCCTAGGCTGTGCTCCTGGGGGGAGCTGGAAACCACAGCCTCTAATTACTGTTATCATCACCATGGTAGCTGTGGTGATTATGATGGTACTTCTGTATCCCACAGTGCTTAGCAGCATTTAATTATTGTTATTCCTAGAGAGATCACTGCAGAGCTTCCCCCTTGCCAAGGCTGCCGTTGCTCTTGGGACCAGCTGAATACAACGGGCACCCCACCCCAGCACTGGTGATCAAGTGTGTCCAAAGGGAACTAAGATGCTTAATAGAAGGGCAACCTCAAGAGATGTTCCAGGGGTCTTAATGGCTGGTGGAACTGAAGTCCAAGGGTTCGGTTTTGTTGTTACTTTTGAGACAAGCTCATCAACACTGGCCTCAAATTTACTTTGTAGCCAAGTCTTACTTTAAGCTTCCTTCCTCCTGCCTCTACCCGGCAAATGCTGAGATTATAGGTGTGTGCCACCATGCCTGGCCTCTTTGTTGCTGGGGATTGAACCCAGGACTTCATGCATGCTAGGCAAGCTCTCTTAACAACTGAGCTCCATCCTGCCCCATCTTGAACCATCCAGTTCTCCAGAAAGAAGTCTAGGATAGCCGGGCGTGGTGGCTGGCGCATGCCTTTGATCCCAGCACTTGGGAGGTAGAGGCAGGCAGATTTCTGAGTTCAAGGTCAGCCTGGTCTACAGAGTGAGTTCCAGGACAGCCAGGGCTACACAGAGAAACCCTGTCTCAAAAAAAACAAAAAATAAAAAAAAAGAAGTCTGGGATAAAGTAAGTGCTCTTCTTGCTTCTGGTCAAGAGCTTCTCCTAACAGTCCTGCCACTCACCACTCTAAATCCCAGGGAATTCTGCATGTGACTGGAAGTGCCATGCCTGCCTTGGGTGGGGGCTCTTAAACTCTACCATAGTGTTGAGAAGAGGTTTGCGTGAGGAGCTGCATAGACCAGCGAGCTTAGGTCATGAGGTCAGAAAGGACTAGGCTGAGCTTTGGTGACAAGGACTAAGAGACAAAAGATTTTAAGAAGTGGACATTTCATCTCCCTTTCATAGAGGAACCAAGGAAATTATAAGAGGGTGTCTTCCCGCTGCGGGCATGGTGGCACACGCCCTTAATCCCAGCACTCGGGAGGCAGAGGCAGGCAGATTTCTGAGTTTGAGGCCAGCCTGGTCTACAGAGTGAGTTCCAGGACAGACAGGGCTACACAGAGAAACCCTGTCTTGAAAAAAAAACAAAAAAAAAAGAGGGTGTGTCTTCTCAGTTGGGGGCTGGGGGGGGCGGGGCACGGGCTTTTCAAGAGCCATGTGAAGTTAAGCAACAGAACTCTTAAGTGTAGAGAAGTCTTCAGATCAGTTCCTGTCCAGCAGAGGAGGGCACACTGTGGACACTCGTCCTGGGCATACCGAGCTCATGCTGGCCTAAGAGTTAGGCCTTTCAGACTTGTTGGCCACAACCTTTCCCAGGAAGGATGGAGGAAAGCTATAACCCTCTGCCTGGGAGCCCACACATCTGTGCAAGGACACTGTGTGGCAAGATAGTCCGGCTCAGGGAGGAAGTCCTTTCCAGAATTGCTGCCCTATGTCCAGGCTCCCTGTCACCTGACCTAATGTTAGTGACCCAGAGACTCTGGCAAGAAGGAAATTCATATCATATTTTTATGGTGTGAAACAGGAATGATCAAGCAGGGTTCATGCACCATTTTATAGTCCTTAAAACCAGGCAGCTATTAGGAAGGCAGTGTGGAGAAATGAAAATAATTTGTGGGTGAGGATTTTTTTATTTTAATTTTATTTAAATTTTAACTTTAATATCATTATGAAGTTACTTTAATAATAATTTAAATTTTTTTCCTGTATTATGAAAAGTGCTTTTCCTGCAAAAATGAGCTCTGAATTCTATTTGATTTAGGTTAATATCAATGCCCTGTACTCCTTGAGCCTCTGAGAAGAGGTGCTTTAGGAAGGTGGCAAGTGGCTTGGGTGACAGCCAAAGGGTAGACAGTGCCCCTGCAGGTAATTGAGTTTGAAAGGAACAGAGATTGTATGTTGCTCTATTGCTTGGGAGGTGGCCTAGCTAAGGGGTGAGGGTGTGCTATGGAGTCCAGAGAACTGGGCTAGGGTCCTGGTTCAGCCATTTGTTAACTGTGAAGCCTGGGCAGCAAGAATGACCTGCTGTACTGGTTTGTGTAGGATTGGGGGGAATCTCAGGATGTGAGTCTTCCCTTTGTTAAAACTAGGAAGGTCTTAGACAAACTTGGACAAGTCGTCCAGCTCTTAATGAGCCGCTGGACTGTTCCGTATCCTCACTTTTGAGATGCTGCGGATGGCTCTGAGAATCTCTGTAAGTGTGCTGCAAATTCCACTTCTTCCTACTTGGTGGGGATGGTGGTCACTGCTTAGGTCCGGGTCGATTCAGGAGAGGGGAATGGGGGAAGGGTGGTTCTCCATGGCTTTAAGACCTCATAGCTCAAAAGGTTGTCTGGATTAGCCCCACAATCTATATGTGGAGAGTTTATATTTATGGGAACCAAAGAGACAGCTCAGCAGTAGAGACCTAGAGATCTGCCTAGCCTGTGAGGTTTTAGTCCTAGAATCCAGAAAAGAAAGAGTTACAACCAGGTGCTGTGCCCCCTTCCTTCTGGGAGCAAAGTCTAATAGGGCAGGCAGGGATCAGTAAGGAAGTGGGATCCTAGGGAAATTAGGAATCTGTGGGAGTGTCGTGTGTGTAGGGACATGCTGCTAGTCCAGGAGATTGGGAAAGGCTGGGAAGTGTCTTGCAAACCCTCTGAGGTCAGGCATATGAACCTGGGAGCTAAAGTGGGCTGAGGAAAGGCAGAAAACCTACAAGCTGGGTGCCTGGCAGAGGTGGGCTGTGTATGTGGGGTTGGGGCTTGAGAGTTCCTGGAGCTGAGCAAGAGGAGAGGGTGAGGGAGGGGCTGATGGGATACACGGGTGCCTCACAGGAGGGGGGGGCTGTGCTTTGTGTGCTACCTCCCAAAGTCTAGAGTGAGTTTCTCAGGGCAGCCAGGAGCTGCGGTAAGGCCTGTCCACTCAGCAGCCCCTCACCCCACGATGGTTCTGACATTGCTTTATCCTGTCATCTCCAGACCCTTTGAACATGGCAGTGCTGGCTCTGTCTTGTTCTGAAGGCTTTTGAGCCTTACCCGCCTGCTGCACAAACCGCTGTAGCTCCTAATGTGGTATGTCAATCTATGCCTTCCCTGGGCAGGGGTCCTGCCACCTTCGCAGCCGGTGACTCCAGAATGCTGAGTTCTTACCCCTCCCCCCACATACTGCTGTCACCTCATTGTGTCTGCGTGGGCTGTGTGGCTCACAGCAATAGTGCTCAGAGCCTGCCAGGTACTCAGACCCGGCAGCTGATAGACAAGGAACAGTTATGCTAATCAGCCCAGGAGTGGGGCAGGCGGGTGTTCATCCACTTACGTGTGTATTAGCATACACACACACACACACATGTACATTTAGTCTGCATGACATTTATCCTCATATGTGCACTGACACTCAGGCAAGCACATGGAAACTCTCCCTGCCTGCTATTTTGGGTGAGATGAGTAGACTCTAAATTACATTAGATTCATCTACGACATTCCTCTTCCAACACAGACACACCTATGATGAAAGCACTATTATTCAGCCTCGGTAGATGCTTGTGTAATATGTTGGTCTTCTCATGTCCTTAGAGATGCATCACAAAGGTTAAAAGGAGCATCCACATCCATGCCTGGCACGTAGGCGTTTTGTATTTTAATACAACACTATTATCTACAATTGAGACACTTTAGTGTTTGCACACATACTCCTCGTAGACACATGTGGCGTATCGCTTCATCTATTGCCTTCTGAGACAGGTGCAAATATGAGAACGCCACCCTTCCCCAGAACAGGTGGGTTCACTTCTATTTACACCAACGAGCTCACCCTAACCCCTCCAGCCATCTTGTCAGCAACAATAGTCATAGCAAACTCAGGTTAGGCGACTGCTTTATATATTCCCAAGGCCTTCCAGGCATGGGACCTCACTGGGGCCTTGCAGCGGCTCTTGGGGTGGGTGGGATCAGCAGGCATCATGGCTCTACATTTATGGCCGATGAACCAGAACAAGGGAGTTGAAGTTCCTCATCTGGGAGGCAGTCAGCAGTCAGATGGTGAACTTCGTGGTAGTGAGCTTCCTATGGCCCTTGGATGCTGGTTGATGACTTCCATCCCTCATTATGGAAAGTGGTGGCCATGGGCAGCAGCGCCTGCTGGAGTCTTGATTCCCGGTCAAAACGTTTTCCAGAGTCAGCCAGGGCCAGTGGAGAAGTGGGAATTGGAGGCTGATAAAGGGAAACCGCCATCATTAGAAATCCCATAAAGTCTCATTTACAATCCCTGTCAGATGAAAGGAACAATTGAATGTGTTGGAGGGAAAAGCAAATACCGATTTCCTTTAGGACGCCCAGCCTCACACAGCTGATCCAGAGGCCCCGAAAGGGCATGTGTGTGTGTGTGTGTGTGTGTGTGTGGTGTGGTATGAGTGGGGTGTGTGTGTGTGGTGTGTATGTGTGTATGGTGTGTGTGTGTGTGGTTTGTGATGTGTGTGGTGTGGTGTGGTGTGTGTGTGTGTGTATCTGTCCTCCCTTGGCTCCCTCCTGCTCTGCATGCTTTCTTGCCCTTCTGTCCAGGCTCTCTGTGACTCTGGAGGCTCTGGTTCAAGGGAAGAGAGGATAAAAGGACAAAGAAGGGACATCTTCTCCCTCAGAATCCACTTGTATGTTACACTTGCTTTGGCTAAAATGAAGAAGAGATTGCAAGTCCCCAGACACCTGCCTGTCATGTTCTCTCAGACCCATTAAGGAGCCCGGAGGGCAGCTCCTTTCAAAGCCTATATGCAGTAGGGAGGTGGCCTAATGATGGGGCCTGGAGGGTGACTGCCACTGCTCTTCACCATTCTTGGTCATCACCTTGGACCTTGATTTCTGCAACATGTGGCCTTGAGGGCCGCATGAGATGAGGCATGCAGAGCCTGCGAGGGCACCTGGCATGCTGGTGAACCATACTGAGTCAGCCCTGCCCTCTGTGTTGCCAGCTTCCTGGTGAATGCCTTCACTGACAGGGCTGGGAGGCGGCCTGGCGAGGAGCATATCACCAACCAGCCTCCTGGGTGTGCCTGGCCTGGTGAGGGTGGGAAGGAGGGAGAAAGGAAGGGCAGGGAGGAGACATCTGTTTGACACTCTTGTCAGCATCCGTTACCTGGTGTGTATTTTCCCAGGAGCTGATTACATTACAGCATGTGTTGATAAACATTTGGAGTCAGAGCAGAGGGAACTGAGCAGAATGCTAAGCGGATGGTGACATGGTCAGGAGATGCGGAGAAAGGGCTGACTTGGAAGAGCAATAGGAGATGCTAAGCACCCTGTCTGGAGCCATCTTAGCCTAGCTGGACCTGATCTCTTGATTTCTCCCCACCTCTGATGTTCTGGTCGTCAGGAGCAAGCCATCTAGTCTTGGCCCAGAATTAGACAACCTACAGCAGAAGAGGGGTGGGACTCAGTCTGTCATAGATCCCAGTCCTTCTTCTGCAGCAGTTTGCCTAGTGGTATTCTGGACCAATGCCGTAAACCTCCCTGAGACTCAGACTTCTCTGTTGTGGTCTTAACATCCACACTAGAGTGAAGGAAAGGCTAAAGGAAAAGCTATCCACTATGCCCTGCACATGGAGTCAGGTTCTGTAATTCTTGTTCCAGCTTAGGAAGACAGCCACCCCAGTCTAGATTGTCTGGCAACCTTTCTCACCATTGCCTTGACCTAAGAGGGGCATGGCTGTTCTTCTTCCTGATACAGACTCCTCTCCTTCCAACCATGGCTGGGACTGCAACATGTACTCTAGGTTGAACATGGTGGGTATTGTCCCTGGAGATGAGCATTTGGGTTCCAGAGCACAGACTGTCAGGTCACAGAGCTTAGCTCAGGGTAGAAAGGACAGGATAACTCTCTGGAGCTTAGGAATGTCTCATCCTTCTCTGGGACTGAATCCCTTGCTTTCCCACACGACCTTGAGTGATTGTTTCCGGTGTGCAGCTCTAGTCTCTGAAGTTGTGACCTTCTTGAGGACAATGGCTTTGGGATCTTCAAGGAAGTGTGACTGACTCTCTGTCCAACGTAGACTTGTGCCAACTAGAATGAGTGACTTGGTAACTCTGGCTTCCAATGTCCCTCTCATTCTTCTGTGGCCACCATTTCCAGATGCTCAAATGCCTCCTCAAGCTGCTGGGCTTGCCCCAAGTGGGCTGAGCACAGTGGGGTCAGCGCCATCTAGCGGATATGGGGGCAGGGGGACTGCACGTCCGGGTCTTTCCCAGTGTATGGGACCCGGGACTGCACACCACTGCTCGATGTGGGGAGACTTTGGCCACTGCCTATATTGGCCTTCTGTTCTTTGCGTTGATAGAGTGTACAGACGTTCCTGCAGAGAACTCTTTCCGAGTTGAGGGACACTTCGAGGGCAGCAGGCCCAAGTCCCGAGCCCTGGTGTCCCAAAGGCAGCCTGTACCCCTCCCCCAACACTGCATGTCCTACTCCCCTCTTCTCTGTGCCACAAAGAGGCCATTGATTGGCAAGAGTAGCCGGGCTATGGTAGGGAAGCCGAGGGAATAGGCACGCGTGCCCTTGCGCAACTACACACACACACACACACACACACACACACACACACACACACACATTCACGTGCTACACACGCACAATGACTCTTTGCAGCCCCATCACTCTGCAGCAGGACAGGACAGAGTGGGAACCTGGTGTGAAGAAAGAGCTCTGCCTCGTGATTGCAGGTTTCCCGTTCCTCACCCTCCACGACTCATTTTTTTTTTTTTTTAGGCCCGAGCCCCTTGGAAAAGGAGCTGCTTGGGACTCATTTTTGTAAGCGTCTTTGGATCCTTAGCGCAAAACCTCCATTCTGACCAGCTAGCCACCCCCATCCCACCCCTACCTCGCGGGCTCTCCACTCCCTGCAAAGCTTTTCAGTGGCACTTAGGAGCCCTTTTTAATACCAGGTGAATCCCATACCATTGGGAAAGAGGAACTGCTATATGCAGCGGCTGCAAAGACAAATACGTTGCAGCAAAGCACGTTGGCTGCTGTGGCTCACCTGGCCCTCCCCTGGGAAGCCCAGAAGGTGGGGGAGGGGAGGGGAGGGGAGGGGAGGGGAAGAGAGGCGGAGAGCTGGGGCAGGCGTCCTTGATATCTTGTCTACCTCTTTAATTGGAAAACTGCCAGGGCCTAAGGATGGCACTGGATTTGTGTCCGTTTGGGGTGCTTTCTGACCCATCCACAAAGGACTTCATGATTCCCGCTGGGATAGCAAACCATCCACCTTCTGGGCTGCGTTTCTTAGAGTTCCATCTACATACCCAAAGTGCAAGTCCGGTTCTTGGACCCTGCCCCTACGGCCTCCAGCTGGGCATCTGGGGGTGGGGGTGGTCACAGGCAGCTGGTAAGGGTGTGACAGCTGTGGGAGTGGTAGGAAACAAGCTCCTGGACTTGGTCCTTGGTCCCTCCCTCAGCTCCTACTGGCCATCTGCCACTCCTGTGTACACAGGAGTTGGCTAGGGGGAAGGGGGGCGGGGTGCTGGCTGGCGGAGTTTATAATGTGTCTTCCTGTTATTCACAGGCAGTGTAGAGGGGCCCAGAGAAGTGAAGGTGCTTACCTGAAGTCTCATAGCCAGGAAGCAGCTATACTTCAAGTCAAAGCTAGAAAGAAGTGTGGCTCTGTCTATGTTTAATCATACACACACACACACACACACACATACATATATACACACATATGTATATATCACATATATACAGTATATATGTGTTATATGTATTATGCTATATGTATGTATATGGACTGAGGGGCAGACAGAATACTCATGTTTAGAGAATGAGTGATATCCAGAGAAAGAGTAGGCAGGCACCCACACATGTATGTTTATTTTCAACACTGTTTGTAAGAAGTCGAGCTTAGTGGGTTCCTAGGAATCCCAGATAAGGAACCTTATCAGGAATTGCCTTCTCCTCCTCCCCATCCTTTTCTCCATCTCCTCTTGTTTCATTCACCCTTGTTCAGGGATGAACCCAGGGCTTCACACATGGGAAGCCAATGCTCTACCTCCGAATGCCCCAGCCAGACCTCTCTCCTCTTTGTTCCTTTCTGTATCCCTCTCCACCTACCTCCATCATTGTCATCTTCATCTTTGAAAAAACAAACCCAAAACCAAACCAATTAAAAAAAAGTCTTCCTCTGTAGCATAAGCTAGCCCAGAACTCAATATCTAGCCCAGGTTGACTTCAAGCTCACAGTAATCTTTCTGCCTCTGCTGGGATGGTAGGCAGGCTCCACCATGCCTAGCTAAATTGAAAACCTTCTTTTCAGCACGAGGTTTTCCCAACCCCAGTAACTAACTCTACCTGGGAGCAGCTGCCAGGCCAAGCAGAGTCACTGGCCTACCCAGACATTATGTGCGTGCTCGCTGAGGTGGTGTAGACCGAATGTGGTTGGTAGATAGGAAATAAATAGGGGCTCTGTATTTATGTTCCGAGCCAGCCACAAGTTTGGCTGTGCACGGTTCAGGGAGCTTTATGTCCAATTTTATGTCTAGACAGCGTTTGGGATGAGGTTATCACCTCTCCTCTAATTGGAGCAGGAAGGCTTCCCCGGATGCTGCTTTTGGGATGTCTCCTGCTGTCCTGGTGCTCCCATCTGTCCCCAAGAGCAAGACTTGGGGCAAGAGAACTAACAATGAAATTGTAGTCAGGATCTGTACATGTTTTTTCAGCCTTGATTTTGTCACCAGATAGCCACATGACCTTGGATAAATCATCCTTTGGGTCTTCACTTCCTCATTTGCAGCCTAAAGGGGAAGGCTGGTTCTTTGGGTGGGTGTGCACCCTGAAGTCTGCCAAATGGGATCACTGTGCGCAGATAGGCAGGCTGTATAGTGTGCAAAGATACCCGGCCAAAGAGTAGACAGGAGCAGAATCTAGTCTGTGAGCTCATCACTCTATGTGCCCAAGTGGGCCTGCATCCTCTTGGCAAAGGGAACACCTTTTCTAATTCACGTAGAGGTGCTAAATAGGCAAGTAGTGACCTTGCAGAATCCTCTCTCAGCTTGGCCTCCTGCTGGTGGAATGGGAGTGCCCTAGGGAGGGCTTTTCAGATGAGATAGGGGTTGCAGGGGCAGATCAAGGCCAGTGGGAATATGTTAGCTTGGAGCTGAACTTCAGAGGTAAGGAAACTTGGGATAGTGAGGCCACCCAGGCTGCCAGTGTCTCCTACATGGGTCCTTTGATGGATCCTTGTGCCTCATGGAGCAGGGGGTTCCTGCTCTGATCTCACAGGGATCTGCTCTAGCAAGAGTGGCTTTCCACTGAGCTCTCTGCTGGAGGAGCCCTGAGGATCCTGGGGTTACTCTTCAATGGACATCTCCTCCTCTAGCCCCTGGATTTGGGGCCTATATTAATTCTTTTTCTCCTTCCTATGAAAAAGTACCATACAAAAGCAATAAGGAAGAAAGTATCTGTTTAGGCTCAAGACTTGAGAGTGCAGTCTGCCATGATGGCAGAGTTGGTCGTATTGAGTCCATAGTCAGTAGACACAGAGAGATGTGAATGTTGGTGTTCATCTGGCTTCCTCTCTTTGCCCTTTTTTATTCCATTTGGGACTCCAGTACATTGGATGCTGTTATCTATGTTCAGGGTGGGTCCTTTATCCTCAGTAAAACCTCTCTGGAAATGCCCTTACAGATATTCCCAAATGTTTCCTAGGTGATTTTAAACCTAGTCAAGTTGACAATGAAGATTAACCATTGCAAACCCACCCCTTGTCAACTTGATGCTCAAATATATCATTTTAAAAATCATAACATTCCACCCCTGGTCCTCAAAGCTTCACGGGAATCTCATAATAAATTGTTCAAAGCATCCTCTGAGACTCAAGGCAATCTCTTAACTGTGAGCTCCTGTGAAATAAAAAAAAAAAAAGTTAATATACTTCCAACACACAGTGACACAGAATCAACATTCCTGTTTCAAAAAAAAAAAGAGACTTGGAAGTATACCGAGGAGAGCCTGGACCAAAGCAAGACTGTGATCTAGCAGTTCAAACACTGAAACCCACAGATACACAGCTTCTGGGGTTATAGTGACATCAGTTGGGCTCCCTGTGTGCAGCCTGCTTCTCTAATTCTGTTGCATGCATCACATGTAGCTACTCTCTCAGCTTGGTGCCACCCAGTTCCTATAGATTCCCTCAGTGGACGTCCTACCCTTGGAATTCCCCAAAACCTGGGATCCTCACTGCAACCTTAGGTTCATTTCTGTAGTCTCGTGCCATTGCCTCTCGGGCCTCCCTTGCCTGAAAATCCAACCCTGCTATGCAGCACATGGTCTCAGTAGCTTTCTGGAACCTTGATGCAAATCACTCATGATCTTGTAACCCTTGTATTTTACACGCCTGCAAACCCAGCACTGTGTGGGTGCTGCTGCCTTATTCTGCTTTGAGCTTGAGGCGTATTCTGATCCCCGTAGCTGTGCCAGCAGGAGCTGAGGAAGTTGGTCATGTTGCATCCCCAGTCAGGAAGCAGAGAGAGACAAACGCTCAGCTTTTCCCACTTCTAGCTTTTAAATTCAGTTCAGAACCCAGCTTATGGGATAGTGTTAACCACATCCTTTCTGGGTAAGTCTCCTTTCCTCAGCCAACGTCTCTGGAAACACTCTTACAGACATGCCCAGAAATGTGTCTTCTAGACTAGTTCAAATTCAGTCCCAGGTGGGCATGGTTACCAAGTTTCAAATCCAGCACCTGGGAGGCAGAGGCAGGTGGATCTCCGTGAGTTAAAGGCTAGTTTGGTCCACATTGTGAGTTCCAGGATAGTCAGAGCTACAGAGTGAGACTCTATCTCAAACAAAACAAAACAATGAATTCAGGGGGCTAGAGAGATGGCTCAGTGGTTAAGAGCACTGTCTGCCCTTCTAGAGGTCCTGAGTTCAAATCCCAGCAACCACATGGTGGCTCACAACCATCTGTAATGTGATCAGATGCCCTCTTCTGGTGTGTCTGAAGACGGCTACAGTGTACTTACATATAATAAATAAATCTTTAAAAAAAATTCAGTCCCTCTGGGGATCCTGTGGTGAATAACCAGCCACAGACCTTGCCAGCAGCAAGCGCATACCACTTAGTGTGCTGTGGTCTGACAGGAAGTGTCCCTGTCCCAGGGACATCTAAAGAGCGCCAGACCATTCTGGTATCTACTCTGGGCTCAGTCTATGAAAGGCTACCAAGTAGAAGATCCACAGGGGGCAGATGTCCACAGCTCTTTCCTCTCTAGGGAGGTTGTGTACTGAGGGGAAAGAAAGCTGGGATCTAAAGCTCCCACAGGAGAAAGTGTGCCAGGCTGGAGGCCCTGGGAAAGCCTTCCTTTCGCTGGTGAGACTAGTAACTGAGGAGGGGGTGTTGGGGAGGTGAACTCTGTGGGTGGAGTGACCCATAGTTGGCTAGCCAGACTGAGGTTCAGGGGCCATCTCATCTCCTTCCCCATTCCTGCCTTTAGCTCACAGTGGAACGGAAGAATAATTAACCTTCTCACTCACTCAGGTCTTCAGAGTAAGTCCTACATTATCTGGGCACCAGAGAGCTCCTCCTGTTGTCTCACTCCAAGCGCCTTCCTAAGGTGCATCTTGTTCTTTTGCACATTGCACAGTGGGTGCAAAGTTTGATGCCAAGGGCCAAGCCTTCCCCAGCCACCCAGTCTCCCTGGCAGTATCATTGTAAGATGAGGTACAATTAAGCTCCCAGCTGTCATCTTTGCAGAGGCAAGGATAGGATCATCTTTATGTCTGTGCTAGATGGGCCCACCCCTCTCTCCCGGGTGCCCACTACTCCTGCTCTATAAAAGAAAGGGACAGCAGGGATGCTGATGGTCTGTCTTATATTTACCAAGTGTAACGTGCCAAGTGATATTTTTCTTTGTGGCTCTCCCTACCCACTGGCAGCGTTACACTCAGTCTCCAGTCCCCAGAAGAGTGAGACACGCGTTCTGCACAGTTCACATAGGAAGCCACTGTGCAGCTTCCATCCTGTCCAACCATAAAGATAACGGAAGTGACAATGAGATGATGTCTGTTGAGCTCTTGCTGTGTGCCAGACACTTCCAAAGTGTTCAGCATGGGTCTGCGCTTCCTTCCAATGCTGTAACAAATGGCTCAAACTCAGGAGCTTACAGCAATACCCAGTTTCTCTCTTACAGTCCTGCCCAGGGTTAGAAGTCTGATACAAGATCCTCTTGGATAAAAGCCAAAGCGTGGCACCTGTTTCTGGGCTCCAGGGTCTAGGTTAGGCTCTGATCAAAAGAGGCAAGAGCTGGGTGTCTTGTTTCCCAGGGGACCCTGCTCTATCAGCTCCAAGTGGCCAGGCTGGGTCAGCTCTGGGCTAATGGGGATGGCTTACTGCTTCTGGCCGTCCATCATGACAGAGAATAGGCCTTGGGCAAGCTTGGGACCTGCAAATCACAGAAATTATGGCCAATTAAAGGGGTGAAGCAGCAGTCCACGGTGGAGCTTAGGGCCACAGAGGCAACTCTGGAGCTTTATGGACGCTCCCTCCCATTTTGTGGTCCAACTGGGAGGCAGAAACATGCCAGCTCAGCACAAGGCCACATTCAGATGCTCTGTGTGAGACAGGGGTGGGTATCCTTTCAACAGGATCCAGTTTCCACTTGCTGTCTCTTTTGAATATTCACAGGAACCTCTAATATCAGCCTTCATTCTATGGAGCTTCCTCTTAGCCTCTTGCTATAGGCTTCTTTCTCTCCATACCTGCTCTGTCCTTTGCATAGACCTCTGGAGGGTTGAGCCTGAGGACCGGGATGGGGGTGGGGGGTGGGAGATGAGAGGTGGGGGGTGGGGGAAGGTGTGAGCCTGTCAATTGCCTTGAGGCTCAGGCTCAGTCAGCTATCTCTGCTTCTGTCTCCCTGTGTGCTCATCCCCACACCAGCTAGAGAGCTCTTTTTACTTCCCTGTGGGGATGACTCTGGGACAAACCGGTTGTCTGCTTTTTTTTCCCAGAAGAAAGGAGGGGTGCGGACCCTTTGTGTTTGGGCACCAGTGGCAAGACAGTGCCAGAGGCCAACCAACAAAATCCAAGTTAATCCTCCTGGTTCCCAAGTCCTCTACAGAGCCTGTGGGATAAAGTTGAGATGGGTATTGGCCACCTTCTCTGTGTACGGGACACTATGCTATCTCTGTCCTAGGTTCTGGGTTCTGGGTCAAGCCCCTGGTGCTGGATTGAGGTTACCTTCTGAAGAGATAAACCCAAGTAGGCTGGTAAGAGGGAGTTTCAGTGTTCGATACCATCTTTCAGAGGCCTCTGAGCAGATCATCAGCTGATTCTTCCTCATCACCAGCAACAGAAGAGCCCTGGAATTCTGGCCAAGCTGGTGGATGACGGAGCTGAGCAAAGCAGTACCCCAGCCATCATGAGCCTGGGAGAACCAGAGGGGAAGAGAAAGGGCTAAGTCTGAAAGGAAGCAAGAACCCTGGATTCTTGGAGATACCTGGTCGAGGCAGATTATGGTAGGGCAGGATGGGCTCTGGGTATAACAGCCCCACCCACTCCTGCTTCTGAGGTCTAGGGTTTGCTAAGGCTCCTATTTCTTCCAGTCTGATTTTGAGCAGGAAGACTGTTGACCTTGGGTAGGTGGCATGGGTTACGATGGAGATTAAATAATTTTAAGAATGCACAACATGTAGAAAGGGAAGTGCTATGTAAGTACTAGCTATAATAATTAGTATTACTCATACTATTTAAAAGACCATATTATCAGCCAGGGAGATGGCTCAGTGGGTAAAGGCTCTTTGCCTTGCAAGCCTGAAAACCTGAGTTCAACCCTTGGAACCCACAGTGGAGGCAGAGAATGGACTCCCCAAAGCTGTCTTCTGATACACACACACCTGCTGTGGTACGTTCATGCACACACAAATTATATTTGCAAAAGAAAAGAGAAAACCATATTAGATTGGCTTAAGGTGGCAAAGTCTGGAGGAGGAGATACAGGAAAAGGATATGATCAAAATGAATTATGTCCATGTACAAAATTGTCAAAGAATATATTTTAAGCAAATTTTTTTAAAGGAAGAAGATTGCAGGGTTTGTTGTATACCTAGAGGATTCCTGTATCAGCTGTGACCTTGGCAAAGTGACTACACTTTTCTGAGCCCATTTTTTCATTGACAACGTGGAGACAGTAACTGTAATGAGAAACAGTAACACACCTTGCAGTACACACTGATTTTTTTCCTCCTGATGGGGCATTGGCCTGGGACAGTGGGTGGTAAACAGCCCTGACCCACAAGGAGGTCAGTTGGTGCAGAAATTCCGCAGGAAGAGGACCTGCTTACAACTGGACAAGGAGAAGCCTGGGAGCAGGAAGCTTGCCTGGTTCTGCCTCACATCTCCCCCAAACCCCCACTCCTCCACTCTGCCCAGAACCACCAGCTCTGCTGCCCTGGGACTCCAAAGTGGAGTAGTAGCAGCTAAGGTGAGAAGGTCTCAGTTCATTGAGTGCATGGGCCTTGGCTAGATCAGCAGGGCATAGCTGGGGTTTGACCACCTTATGTCCTGTGGATTCTGATAAGCACACAGATGTGCAAACTCAGTGGAGATGTGTGGGACTTGTCCCTTCTAGAGAGCCTGGTCTGACTTTGTGAGCTCATCTGGTGTCCTGTTAAAGGCCCTGAAAGTGCTTTGTTCTTCTTGTTCTTCTTGTTCTTGTTCTTCTTGTTGTTGTTATTGTTGTTGTTGTTGTTCTTCTTCTTCTTCTCCTCTTCCTCCTCCTCTTCCTCCTCCTCTTCCTCTTCCTCCTCCCCCTCCTCCTTCCCCTCCCCTTCCCCCTCCTCCTCTTCCCCCTCCTCCTCTTCCTTCCCCTCCCCCTCCCCCCTCCTCCTCCTTCTTTTTTAGAATTATTCATTTGAGCCAGGCATGGTGGTGCACGCCTTTAATCCCAGCACTCTGGAGGCAGAGGCAGGAAGATTTCTGAGTTCGAGGCCAGCCTGGTCTACAAAGTGAGTTCCAGGACAGCCGGAGCTATACAGAGAAACCCTGTCTTGAAAAACAAAACAAACAAACAAAAAAGAATTATTCATTTATTTTATGTATATGAGTACACTGTAGCTGTCTTCAGACACACCAGAAGAGGGCATCACATCCCATTACAGATGGTTGTGAGCCACCATGTGGTTGCTGGGAATTGAACTCAGGACCTCTGGAAGAGCAGTCAGTGCTCTTAACCACTGAGCCATCTCTCCAGCCCCTTTTATTTTATTTTTATTTTTTAAATTAAAAAATTTAATTATTTTTAATTTTAATTTTTTTGCTCTGTTCTTTATCTGCATCTCGGTTTGTTAACTACGTAGTTTTTACATGATTACTGAGAGATTGAGTTGGGATGGAGGTCAGTGTAGAGTGTTTCCTCGGCATGCTGGAGGCCCTGGCTTTCCTCTCCAGCATCTCCCATGGCAGCACACCTGGCAGATGAACTCAGGACTTTTGTTTGTTTGTTTGATAGCTGAATAAATAACACTCACAGCTAGTACTTACCTAACTTGTTATGCACCGTCTGATACTCTTAGCACTTCACAGGTCTCTATCAAATTTTACCTCATGCCACAATATGTGACGGGTTATGGCTATAATCCCTGTACTTGGGAGGCTGAGGCAGGAGGATTGCTGCATGTTTGATGCCAGCCTGCACTACATAGTGAGTTCTAGGCCAGTGTGGAGTGAGGGGCCAGCCTCATCGCTCCTGGCTTGTGTACCTATTCCTCTCAGAAACCTCCCATACAGGGTGTGGCAGATACAAGAAGAAACAAGATCTCTGCTGCCTTCCCAGCATTCCTTCTTCCCTTTCCTGGGACGCTTGCTCAAGGGAAGGACAAGTCCCAGCACAGACCTGCTAGCCTTAGCACTGTGTGGGTCCTGTGGGTCACATCTGTGGTGGGGAGCAAGGTAGGGGCAGGAGATGGAGGGGATCTGACCTGGGCCAGTGCAGAGCTGACTGACTCCTGAGAGGGGCAGCGCTTTATCCCACAGAGTCCTTTTTTTTTTTCTGATCTCTGACCCCCTCACTTCCATCTCCAGAGCTCACTGTCATCTCCAAGCCAAAGGGAGCCAACCTCGGAAGCTCCCTGCTCTGACTCTTTGCTGGCTGAAGGCCGAATGTTAAGACTGACCGTCAAGATGAGGCAGCAGTCTGTATGCTGATCTCTGCTCCAGTGTCAATGCACAGGCCTCTCCAGGAATGAGAATCTACATTTACAACTTGGTGAGGTGGGACCTAGAACACATGGCTTCTAAGGTCACCTCCAGTTTCAGGCAGATGGTGTGACTTGGGAAGTCCCTGGGAGTTTTGACCAATTTACTCCTGGAAGAGTGAATTAGAGGCCGAAGAGGAAGTATTTGCTTTGTAGTTGGTGCAATGCCAGGGGCTTCACATTTTTTTTATCTCATTATATCATTTAATCTCCTACAAAAAAATCTATTCTTCTTTTAAAAAGAAGGAGGAGGAGAGGAGAGGAGAGGAAGAAGGAGAAGAAGAGGAACAAGAGAAGGAAGAGTAGGGGAGAGGAAGAGAGGGGACAAGGAAGAAGAGGAAGAGGAGGGGGAGGAAGAGGAGGGAGAGGAAGGGGGAGGGACTTGGGAAGGCCTAAGTAGCTTGTACCAGGTCACAAGGTTTTAGAGGCAAACTCTGATGTCAAGGCTGTGACTTGGTGCCCTTGTTATTAGGTCTGTTATTTGAATTTAGTCACATGAGGTGGATGGGATGGGGACAGGTGTTTGGTTTAGTGGTTATTGTACTGGATGGGATGTCATGGCTGTCCCCCAGAATAGACAGGCTTGTCCCAGAGTTGGGGATGGTCATATTAGCGCCTAAGGAAGAAGAAGTCGAGGGGTAAGGGGCACCCTGGGTTGAGTAGTCACTGACAGGGGCTGTGAGTTAGGACCCCAGGGAAGGAGACTCTGGCTGCAAGTGCCTGACCCTCAAAAGTGTCAGAGTACACTGTAGGCTGCTGCCTGCAGGGGCAGCCACAGGTTCCTGAGACACATACCCATGTGGTCCACACGCACAGGCATGCTCTGTCCTCTGCTGTCACAGCCTGCTGTCACAGACACAAACAAGTCTGTTCTTGGCTCACTCTGACAGCAGTTCAACTCTTGGCTTTCACCTTGCTTTTCTTGTTCCTGGTACCACCTACACAGCGCAGCCTGTGTGTGTGTTTGTGTGTGTGTGTGTGTATGAGTACATATGTGTATCTGTATGTCCATGTGTGTGATTGTCCATGTATGTACACATGCGTGAACACATATATCTGTATGTGCATACATACCTAGTCTGTGTGTGTTTTCCTTGGCCTGTGGAGTTCTCTGCTAGCCTTTCTTGGGTTCGCACAAATATTTTCATACAGTTTGATAAGCACACACACACACACACACACACACAACTTCTTAGCTGCTGTTTGCTGGTCTTTCCATCTAGTCCACAGAGTTCTTGGCTCTGGAGAACCTTATCATCTTAAGGGCCTGGGTGTGTTCTCTGTTGTCTCTCTCTCTCTCTCTCTTGCCTCCTGCCTCCAGATTTCCCAGTGGGCTCAGACTGCTGAGGAGGCTTGTCAGGTCTGGTATTGACCTTGAAATCCCTGTGACTCTTGGGCCACTCTCAAGTCTGACTGCAAGTAGGGCAGGCTCTGTCCCAGAAGTGGCATCCCTAGGAGCAGCTGGACAGGGTATGGCGACGTGGGTGGGGACAGCATGGCTGGAAGGGATTTGTCTGCTTTGGATTCTTTTCTGTGAAATTTTTGTCTCTTTGCCACGATGCTCCATTCATTTCAGCTGATGTCACTGTGGTGTGTGGGAGCGCCTTTGACATCTGTGTAGAGCTAAGGCAGATCCTGACCCAGGCAGCAGGAAACCCTGGTTCTAGTAGTAGAGGAATCCCTGCCTTTTTATGAGATCCTTTAGGCCCTAGAGTTTGGGGCTTGGAACTGAGGGTCCGGAACTATGAAACTTTGAGGGTTGGGGAAATAACTTCCTCTTCTTTGGTTTTTCGAGACAGGGTTTCTCTATATAGCCCTGGGATTAAGGGTGTGGTCCACTGTATTTAGCTGTGAGGAGACTTCTTTTATTCAAATTTGTCTATCATTCAATTTGCCCTGGTCATTCTGATCAAAACTCTCTCAGTGACTTTCTTGTACACACAGACGTCACACATGTTTATATATTTCCTCCCTTGCATGTAGACTGGGCACTGCCTAGCCCAGCTGGACCCTGCGATGTTTCTGGAGGGAGCTCACCAGTAAGGGACTTACTTACCTGACCTTTCTTGGAGTTGATAGGTTTCCAAACTTTTTCCAGCTTGGACACTCGATGGTGATTAAGTCTTGCTTAGACATGAAGGCAAGCAAAACCACAAAAGCCATGATGCTGACAGCAAGGTGAGCCCTGCCCAGTCTCTGCCAGCTGCGTAGCTACAAGCTCCTGCTTGAGCTTCCTGTAAACACACCTTATTCTGACAAAACAGCTCAAACCCACCTAACAACCCTCGCCATTCTCCCCTCTCACAAGCTCTTTATCATTGTTTCCTCAGCAGAAGCCTCAGCACCAGGAGCCATATTAGAAATGCAGATTCTTAGGACAGGCATGAGAGCGTAAAAGATGGAAAGCTGTGATCCCGGGACTCGGGAGACAGGCAGAAGTTCAAGGCCAGCCAGGACTACATAGTGAACTGTGGACGGAATGCAGATTTCATGTTCATTACACTAGACTTCCCAGGTTCCGAAGACAAACAGAGGGACTTAAGGGATTTCTTTCAGACCTACTGAGTCAGAATGGTGGGGGTAGGCCCATTTGAGAGCCAATGGGCTTGGTTGGTACAGTTCTCCTGCTTCTCTTTACAGATGACACCTGATGCCTAGAGAGCAAAGCTCAAGGTTATCATGTGGCATCATGGACAAGCTGCAATGCCAGGTAGCCCACCTGTGATACGGGAGAGGCAAGGCTGGGGTGGGGGTGAGGTTGTCACATACCTCTCTGCTCCCCGAGTCGGTAAGAGAATTCAGCGGTGGTTGTGTTTGGAGACATTTTGCTTCAGTTAGGTTGAGGGATACTTCCAGGCCCGGTCATTCAAGGATGGCTGTGCACAAGAGCTCAGTTGGAGTGGAGACCTAGACTGAGACTCGTCATCGCTCATATGATAAGTCTGGCTTCTGGGAAGGGGCACATTTAGGAGAACAGAAGTGCGTTTCAGTACAGTCGGTAAGAGGGTACACTGGGGAACAGCTGGGCATAGGGAGGGGCTTACTCTGAGCACAGTGAAGAGGGGAGGTGTTCTTGGGGTACAGTGGTAGTAGAGGCCCTGCTACCAGGCCCACAGAAAACCACGGACTTCTCTCTCATAGAGCCAGGAAACATTTAACATCTCCAGCTAATTAGCCAGTGCCTGCTAGGGATGAGGGAGGAGAGGGTAGCTTGGAGCCAGGAGGCTTTGAAAAGGAAGGCTGCTCTCTGACAAAGCCAAAGCCGGCCTGCAAGGTTTCAAAGGCAGCTTCTGAGCGGCTATGCGTTTCATGTTCATTACCCCAGCACTTCCCAGGTTCCAAAGACAAACAGTGGGATTTCAGGGGTTTCTTTCCTTTTTAGAGTCATTACATTCTGAGTCGGGCTTTCACCTGGGGAGGAGGCTCAGCAGCTGAGCAGCTTGCCCTTCCCAATTCCCAGCCTCTTGGTACCCTGCAAGCTTCCAGCCCCTGCCCTACCCCCTACTCCATAGCTCCACAGGGTTCCTGCCTCCAGGCTGGGTGAACGGATGCCTCTGGCCAGCTGTGAGTGAATGATGTGAGAGAGATACAGTCCTAGTTCTGCTGGATCCTAAGCTCTCTGAGGGCAGGACCCGGCACCCTTCTGCCTTTAAATCCCGCTGCTTGTCGATGCTCAGTAAATGGGAGGATGGATGGAAGGATGAATGAATGTGACCATCATCTGCTTCCTGATTATATCCTGCTCTTCCCTGCTCTGGTTTGTATGGCCCAAGGAAGCTTCATTCCCCAGACTCTCTTACCTTCTGGCTTCTGGATGAGTCCAGTCAGTTAAAGGCACTGGAAGAAGGTGGGTAGAGAGAGAAACCTAGATCTTTGTCTCCATGGGGCTGTATTTCTACAGCATCTGCCTCTCCTCCTTGGCTTCTGTGAATAAGCCCCTCCTCTCATAGTTCAGTTCCCTCTGGTTTACTGCAGTGGCTCCATGTTCTTCCTGGTCATCTCTGTGTTGAGCTCTTAGAACATTCCCCAGTTCCAGCCCCATGAAGCAAACAGTTTCCTATGTGGTTAATATGGGCTCCCTACCTCTTCTGTCATAAGACAGAATTGAGTCCATCAATTAAATCCATCAGCTTGAAATGCCTTGAGTGGTTTCTGATTTGTCAGTGGCCTTGGGGGTGGGGTAAGTAAGTATACACGCTGTGTGACCCCTTTAGAAACAGATTGTATGTGAACTTTCAGCTTTGAGTGGGCTGGATCTGCTGGGGACCTGGGGCCCCTCTGATGCAGCCGCCTGCCCCTGGTAGGAGCCCTCACAGGCCTCCGGACCCTGCCTTCCCATCTTGGGACAGCTTGGGACAGCTCATTCATTCCCTGTGAGCCTGGCCCTGCTCCCTGCTGGAAAACTGTAAGCTGGCCCATCTCACACGCCCTAGGATAACTTCCTAGCAAAGGTCAGACCACAGTAAGTGTTAATGAAGCCCTTACGCAGCTGGTAGTGGGGATGGAAAATGGTGCAGCTGGAAAGCACTGTGGTGGCGCCGCACGAAGTTAAACATAGAACCATCACATGATCTTGCAATTCCACTTCTGGGTATATATTTTTAAAAACAGAAAACAGAGTCATCAAAACTTACTGTACACTCATGTCCTTAGTGGAAACAGTAGCTAACGTGTGGAAGTAATCCATATTTCACCTGACTACTATGAGATAAATAGACATGTAAAATATGGGATGTGGGAACAACCAAAGGAATTCTATCCACACTTCTAAAAGTCTCTGTCTGTCTGTCTGTCTGTCGATCCATCCATCCATGCATCTATCTATCTATCTATCTATCTATCTATCTATCTATCTATCTATCTATCTGAGACAGGATACTCTGAAGCCCAAGCTGGCCTGGTAGTTATGGCAATCCTCCAGTCTCAACCTCCTAAGATATGAGCCACCATACATGTCAAGGAATGGGAGCATGGCATAGGCTACAATAGGCATAAGCTTCAGGAGGATTTGCTAAGTAAAATAAGCCAGGCATGGAAGGACAGATTCTGTACGATTCCACTCATGTGAAATACTTCAGGACTTAAAAATCACAGCGTCAGAGCTGGGGGAAGGGGAAATATGGGAGTCACCAGGTACAGATTTTCGGTTTGCAGTATGAACATGATTTTGGAGACGGATGGTGATGTCTGCACAACCTCGGGCATTGAGTCTTGTGGAGCTGTGCACTCTGTGGTGGTTAAGTTGTACGTCCTGTGTATTCTTGTGATATAGCATATATAGTAATATATAATATATATATTAAAAGCCCAGTAGTCTAAGATGTGGCACAAAGACACAGCAAGGTGCAGAGAGGAAAAGCTGTCTCTGCCTGCCAGATCCTGTTCTGGCCTTTTAGTCTCCCTCCATTAATGCTCACAATGACACCGCTGGGTAGTTCATCTTATCCTCGTTTTAATAGAATGGACTGAGGCTCTGAGAGCTTTTGTGACCTCTTTCCTCATTCACAGCCAACGGTCACTCGCTTCGGTCCCTCTCCTCTCACTCTTGGCCTGCCTCTGGTACTCGCTGATCTCCACGGTCCCCACTCCTACACCTCTCTGTTTGCCTCCGGGTCTCCTAATGGCCCTGCTGCCAGAGCTTCTCTTCTCCCAGCCCTTCTTTCTCATCCCTGCAGGGCCATTTCCTAACACAGAGGTGAAATGTATCTCTTTGCTTAAATCCCTCCAGGAATTCCAGTTGTCTGGGAGTCAGGTCTGTCCTCTGTCATAGCAGGAAGACCTGTGAACGGTCCCAGATCCTCTCCTCCACCATCTCTAGCTGTGGCTCCTTGCTTCCCCTTCACACCCTGGCCTGTAATCCAGCCTCATAAAGCCATACAGAGTCTCTTTGACAGAGCTCAGAGGTGAGGTCATATATTCTTATCTTTGTGAGGGTTGTTCTATCAGCTCATGGATCCCCATTCCTTATGGCCATAGGATGCTCTCAAGGTATGGCCACAGCATCTCCCTCTCCAAGATGCCTGGCCCAACTTCCCTGGGAGGGGATGGGCCCCTTTCTCTTCCCCTATGCACCATCTACTTCTTTGTTCTTGTGGCATTCAACACACAGATTGTAAGAGTTTATGCATATCTCAAATTTTCCTCCTAAATGTCAGGTTCCTGGGGGGTGGGAATTATGGTTCAGCCATTCATTCACTCACTCACTTCAGATTACTGCTTAGGCACTAGCTTATACCAGTACAGGATTATAGACCGAAGGGGGAGCCCAGGGCAGGGAGCCCTGGCAGCTGGTACATGTAGATACATCACACCTTCTGCTTCTCCAGGGTACCAGTGTGTGTTAACAGTCTAGAGTATGTGTTCCTTTGTTTCCTGATCTCTCAGTTCCCTGTGGGAGGAGGGGGCTCTCTCTGACTCATGTCTTCAGGGCCTGGTATATAGGGATACAATATGAAGATGAAATGCCATGAAAATGCTGTGGTACCTCTGGGTGTGAGTGAGGATGGGACTTGCTACCTAGATGAGCCCAGGTTACTGGGCAGGGACACACTACCTTTCCCTTCTCAGACAGGGTTTCTCTTTGTAGCTCTGGCTGTGCTGGAACTCACTCTGTAGATCAGGCTGGCCTCGAACTCAGAAATCCACCTGCCTCTGCCTCCCTCCCAAGTGCTGGGACTAATGGCTTGTGCCACCACTGCCCGGCTTGAGCACTCCTTCTTGATGGCAATGCAAAATAGAAAAAGGAGAGTCCTTCAACTCCTCTCCTAAGCTGTGTGACCTTGGTTTCCTCATTTTCAAAGGAGAGGTAGCAGAATGTTTGGTACCTGGAGATTTAAGATGATAAGCAAAAATCTCCAAGCAGGGCCAGTGTGAGGTCTGAGAACCTGTTTTTCTTCTTTCTGGAAGGTTCCCAGCTGGTGCCCAGGGCATGTCTCCTTGCAGAGCCGAGGGCCACTCAGCTCCTTCTGGCTCTGCATGCAACTAGAGTCCCGGCTTTTTCTCTCACTCAGAGGATGTGGCTAGCTGGGGCTCAATTAAGCGTGCTCAACTGGGGTGTGATTACCTGGCGCTGGGTGAATCAGTAGAGTAGCCAGGGTGGGGATGAGGGTGAGGGTAAAAGTGAGGGTGAGGGGGTTGGGTGGCAATTGCCTGGGCACCACGGGTCCCTCAGCAGCTCTCACCCCCAGTGTGATTGCACTTGTTCTTGCTAGGCATTGTGGGTACCTGTGTGGAATGATCTAAAAGGGTTACAGGTTATTACCTTATGAAGCACACTCATCATGGGAGGGGGCAGATGTAAGCAAGTAGGGAGAGATTCAAATGCCCATCTTCATCCTCAGCCTGGGGCACATAGGAGATGCACAAAAAAAAAAAACCCAAAACCAAAACCAGCCAACCAACAAACCAAAACAACAACAAGAACAACCCCTTTCTGCCTCTGGTCACCCTGTCCTGAATTACTTCCCAGCATGCACTGAGTATGTCCTTACCTGTCAGTTTTCCCCAGTGCTGTAGGCACCCCCAGCCCCCAGGACATGAACTATATAGTAAGTACCTCCAGGTCTCAACACGGGCTCCTAACAGAGCAGGCATGGAGTCTTGATTGGTTAGTTGGATGAACATCAGCTCAGGAAGCAATTGGTTGCTTGACTTACCAGAACAGAGGCCGACAAACTGTAGCTGTGGACCAAATTCCACCTACTGTCAGCCTGTCTTATGTGACCCTCAAACTGAAAATAGTTAAATTCTGTGTGTGTGTGTACACTTGTGTGTGAGCAGGTGCATGTGTACATGTATGCACGCCCGTGTGGAGGCCAGAGGACAACCCTAGCTGTCATTCCTTAGGTGTTACCCACCTTATTATAGGACTTACCAAGTAGGCCAGAGTGTCTGTCCAGCAAAGCTCAGGGGTCTGTCTGTCCATGACCTCTTGTGGCCCTGTACTGCGATGATAAACACACAGCTACACCTGGCTTTCTTGCGTTTAAAGTACTCAGATTGAGTTATCTTCCCAGCTTCATGTAAAACGAGCTCTTAATTGACAGGTAATAATTGTACATATGCAGGGGTACAACGTGATGTTTTGATACATGCATCCATTGTTTCTTTTTTTTTTTAAGATCTGCAGTGGAGAATAAAAGAAAGAAAGAAAGAAAGAAAGAAAGCCATCAAGATCCCTTAGCAGGTGAAGATACTTGCTGCGCCTCCTACCCTGGTTGGCTTAGATTGATCCCCAGACCCCACATGGTAGAAGGAGAGAACCAACTCTTGCAAGTCACCCTCTTCTCTCCAAATGAACTCCATGGTCCCCCAAATAAACAAAATGTTAAAAAAAAAGAAATCCTTAAAAAAAAAACCCAACAACTATCGACTGGTAGCACACTATAGACACAGACATGGACTGCAAGGCTTAAGACATCACAGAAAAACTGCCTTCTCTGCTCTAAAATCCTCTTTGAAGCTCAGCTTCCTCACCTGTGAAATGGTACCTGAATTTGATACACTACAATGGTGACAACGGTGCAATTCTGTCTTCACCTTGAGGGTCTCAGTGTGCTCTTCCTCCAGCATCAGCACCCCTGGCCGTGTATAGAGCAGGTGCTCAGGAGATGTATACAGCAGGTGCTCAGGAGATGTATACAGCAGGTGCTCAGGAGATGCTGACTGTCAGTGTCAGGCTGTGGTCATCATTGATTCCAGCAGACAACATCCAGCTGATACTCATTCATGAAGACCCCTTCTGTTCCTGCTCCACCATCCTCATGGTTTTTTTGGCCTGTAACATGTGAGGCATATGCACGGCTGTGAGGACCTTCAAGGGTGTGGAGGACCAGCCGGTGCTCAGAGCTCTGCTCCCACAGAGCTGCATGAGTTTTAAAAGTAGCTAAAGGCTCGGAGTCTTTGTTTCTGTACCTGACACATGGAGCGTGGTTCGGTACCTCCAGCACTGGGTCCTGGGGAGAACTAAAGGAGATCATTAACCTGGGGACCTGCAGGTGCTGTTACTGGGGGAGACAAGGGAACTGTTTTGCTATTAGTTCTACTGATACAACGTAGCTTGTAAGGCGGTTCAAAGTGGTCCGTGGGGTTGCCAGGTGTTTTGTGGCTCTAGGGTAAGCACTGATTATTTTCTGTCTTCTTTGGTTAAGAGGCCTAAACAAGATGGGGAAGGCAAGTTCATAAGGATTAGGTGGGTGCACCGGCCGAGTTCTGATCCCCAGATACTCCCTGGAGCCAGGATAAGCCAGGTCAGGCCTTCACCATCGCCTCTGCCCACTGGAAGGGAGGCCTAGCTTTGCTGCTTAGCTCCGCTATCCTCCCATTCCCTAGTAGCTTGTACTGATGTAAGATCTGGCTTCATCTTGCCAGAACCTGGTCTTTGTTTGGATTTTCTTTTCAACAAATGCCCTCTTTTCCTAAACAAACAAGACAAAAACCAACATCAAAAACTAAATAAATACTATATCGACAGGAATACTAACACCCTCCCCAGACTTTTCTAGATGTAGCTATTGACTTTTGGAGAGATGAAGTGACTTACTCAAAGGGACTGTTCCAGCACACCTACGCCCCTCCCACAAGGTTACTCTGTAGACCAGGCTGGCTTCAAACTCATGGCAATCCTCCTGCCTTAGCCTTCCAGAAGCGTGAGTTACTGTTGCGGCCTGCCCGCAGTCCACAACACGAACGGTTCAACTGAGAATGGCAGTTCGAGCTGAAAAGAGAGGAATCTAGACGGGGCGGAAGAAAGAATGGAGCTAAGACAAGATTCTGATCAAAGCTCAATTTTACTATTTCCAGACACTCAGTTATAAAGGAAGAGGGGGGGAACCCGATTTCTCGCCAAGTAACTCAGGGTCCAGTAGCAGGACGAACACCTGTGTGCCTCTTCCAAGCAGCAAAGGCAGGGTCCAGCAGTAGGCGTGGCAGGACGAATGAGCAGGAAGCTCCACCCTTGAGCAAGCAGGTTCCAGGCTGGGGGAAGGGAGGCCACAAGTTACCATGCCCAGCTAGGCTCTGATCTCTTTACCACTAGGTTTTCTGTAGATGCCCAACTGTCTGTCTTTGTTTCTGGTTTCCCCATGGAGCTGCCTCCTTCTTGCCCTTCCAGGGCTGCCCTTCTGCACACCAGAGCCACTACAGTGCAGCTGGCTCCTGCTATTATAGCCCATGGTGACAAGGGTGGGGCTTTGGGTCCCTCCCTTGTTTGACCCTGACCCCTGAGGTTCTGGAGTAGACATGGTTGGGAAGACACATGCTGGGGCAGCAGGGAGGAGATGTCAGACTTGATTTCCATGACATGGAATATTGTGCTGCCAGGGGGCCCTGGTGTCACACTGCATTAAATGGCACTGAGGGCCTTCTCCCTTCAGCCAGGAGATCAGCTGGTCAGCCCTTCCCTTGTCCCGTTCAATTCCGTTCAAGAGTGCTCAGTGCCACTCTCAACCCTGGGGAGACAGTTAAGGCCACTTAATAGCAGCTGAGTGCCCAACTTGGGGACATCTTGATCCCTCGCCAGTCTTATCTGGCTTCTCAGGGAGCAGGCTATCACTTTGTGGTTGGTGGAGAGCTCAGGGCTTAGAGACTTGATCCTTCTCCCGATGGGCTCATCTCACAGATGCCAGCCAATGGAAGGGCGGTTGAAGAGTGGGTGAAAGCTTTAGGCTCTCCTGGCTAAAGTGGAGACTGCCTGTGTCCCTTATGTCCCTCTGCCTCATTCACCGGCAGCACATCTGTATCTCCCTATCTCCTATGCAGTGTTAGGTGGGAATGCCATGGTGAGAGGAGAGATACACAGATACACAGAGCCATACATTGGGATAAAAGCCATTGGTGGTTGATGATGGTTTGCAGAAGCTGGCAGTAGAAGCAGAGGCATGAGGAGTGGGGGCAAATAGCCTTTGCTGTCATCTGATAGCTGCACCCACCCTCCTCATGAGGCCTTCCCACCTGCCTGGTAAGGACCCCAGACACCATCACTGTCACCAACATGTTTCCAATGACTGTGTGTCTCCAATCTGACCTTCCTCACTGCCATTAGACCTACCAGGGTGCCTAAACTCCAAGCTGGCTTTCCTGGCTTCCAATTCCTCACTAGGTCCTCACCACTGATAGGATGTCATCTTAGCCTGTGAGCATAGCACTGCCACCTATGTGGGTCAAGTTCAGTCTTGTTCTCTGCGCCTGCCTTCCCCTCCCCTACACCCTTGTGTCTGTGGATCCAGCAGCCTCAGACACCAGACATAGTCTTGGCCTGCGCTGACACCACTGATGGCAACCTGTTTGCACTTGGAAAGTCCTTCCTACCGTGCTTCATGCTTCATCTCTCAAGATACACCCCTCTGTGAAACCTCCGCTGGTCTCTGAGCCCAGTGAGGTTGCCACACAATTGGTCACAGCTGTGTTTCCATGTTCACAATTATTCATAGTGTTTTGGACGCTTGATGTTTCTCTCAGACTCCTGACAGGGAGCCACTGAGCGTTGAGACGATATCTTAATCACCTGTACCCTCAGCAGCAGCAGCTCCGTGCCAGCTCCGTGCCAGCACGGCTGAAACTGCTGAATTAACATACTCATTAAAGACTAGGGACATCGGAGACATGCCTCGGAAATCCTTCTTGTCCCCTGTTTCTACCCTCCAGCCCCTGTGTGATGCGGAATTTGGGGTTCAGACCATATAGTCCAGATGCCTCAAGGGTATTTGGAAACTGATACTGACCTCCCAACAGGAGAATAGGGTCTCCAGAGAGCTGTTATCCCCACTCCTAGTGCTGACCTCTGTCCTCGTCTCTCTGTGACATCCCTGGGTAGCACTCTGCCCAGGTTGTTGGCATTCAGAACTAAAGCCAGCCTCAAAGTCCAATCCACAAGCCCCAGCCTGGAGCTTCACTGATGACATCATCAGCCTCTGCCAGCACCAAACTAGGTCAGGGCTTGCTGGCAGGGGCAGCTAGTGCTGACTGGCCAGCATGCTGGCCACGTAGTTGCAGTTTTTGGTGGTGACAGCTGGAGCCTGCTACAGTGGGGCATAGTAGTGAAGGGGAGGGTGATGTAGGGTGGTGCAGAAGACCTGATGCTACAGCCAAGGCAAGCCAAGAGGCTTCCCTTGTCCAGTGCTTGTGAGCTGTGTACTCAGCTATTCATTGTGTGTGCATGTGTCTGTGTGTGTGTGGACATGCTAGTTCTCATGCACATGTGTGTGAATGTGTATGTGTGTGTGAGTGTATATGAATGTGTGAGTGTGTATATGTGTGTGTGTTTGGACATGCTGATGTTCATGCACATGTGTGTGCCTGTATGCATGCATGTGGAAGCCAGGGATATCTTTCTTTTCTTTCTCTTTTTTTTGTTTTTTTGTTTTTTTGTTTTTTGTTTTCCGAGACAGGGTTTCTCTGTATAACCCTGGCTGTCCTGGAACTCACTCTGTAGACCAGGCTGGCCTTGAACTCAGAAATCTGCTACCTCTGCCTCCCGAGTGCTGGGATTAAAGGTGTGTGCCACCACGCCTGGCTCAGGGATATCTTTCTTTATCACTCCCTGAGACCTTATTCTTTGAGACAGGTCTCTCACTGAGTTGACAGGATTGATTGATCAGTGAGCTCCAGTCACAACTTCCTCTGCCTCCCCAACCCACCTTCTAAATGCTGATTCCCACCCGTGGCTTTTCCATGGGCTCCAGGGGTCTGAGTTCAGGTCCTCATGCCGTGTGCCAGAAGCTTTACTGACAACCATCTCCCCAGACATCATTTTTTTTCCTCCTTGTTTCATAAAACAATGTCTCTCTACATAGCCCTGGCTGTCCTGGAACTCACTACACGAGCAGCTGGCCTCCAGTTTACAGAGTTGTGCCTGCCTCTGCCTTCCCAATGCTGGGATAAAAGGTGTGAGTCACCACAACTGGCGGAGCAGCTGCTTGCCTTCAAGGCACCGGAGTAGGAAGAAGAGATCTTCTGCCTAGAGACGGAGCCCGAGACGTAGCCAACCATAGTGACACAAGCCAAAGTGACCCCAGGGAGTAACTGAGTGTTCTGGATACCCCGAGGAGGGAGCAATGAGAGAGTCTAGGGACATCAGTGGACTGCATGTCCTGAGGGCCAGGTGCTTGTATAAACTCAACAGCCAGCTTTGGAGCCTGTTTCTACCCACCAGCATCCATCTATAAGTGTGTACTCTGGACCCCACCTCTACATCAGTCTTAAAAGGCACCTTTCTACTTCACTGCTGCCTTTGTGGTTCCAGTGTCATACCCAGGGATAACCAAGTCCCTGACTTCACATTAGGGATCAGGCCCAGGCCCTTAGGCTTGCTAGGCAGGAGTTCTGCCCAGTCTTTAGTCATCATCTTTGCTTTGTTCCTCCCTCCTGTCCCCTCCTGGTCTTCCCCATCTCAGTCTTCTTAGGCCACTTTGAAGCCCATCTAGCCTTGACCTGATGGTTTCCTTCCTAAGCCTTTTTAGTGCTGCACCAGCTATAGTTATCTTGGGGCTTCAAGCTTCCACTCTTACTCATTTGCAACCCAGTCTCCACATGACAGTGAAGCTAATCTTGTTTTCAATATACATTTTATTCCTAACAGATAATGCATGCCCTTGGCACAGCGTTGGTGATTAGCAGCAACAAATCAACAGGAATCAGATTGTGCCTCTCTGTTGGATGATACCTACCCACTTACCTGGAGTAAAGCCCGGACTCCCTGCCAGACCTGCAGATCCTTCCCTGACCCAGAGCCACTCTGCCTCCGTGGCCTCTGTGACCCACAACAACTCTCCCAGTACAACATGCCTCTTAGTGAGGCCCTGTATTTATGGTTGCTTCTGCTTGGGATGCTATTCCCAGACTTCTCCTGAGCGGCTTCCTGTCAATCAGACGGACCCAGCTTAACGTCATGATATTAGCTATTTTTTTTTTTCTGATTGCTCTGACAAAATTCCTGCAAGAAGCAACCGAAGGAAGGAACAATCATTTTGGTTCACAGTTTGGGGGTGGTGGTGGATTTTAGTCCACCAGAGCAGGGGATACATAGGTTGAGCAGGTTCATAGCGGCGGCAGTATGCAGTGGAGGTGCCTCATCTCTTGGTGGACTGGAGACAGAAGACTAGGTAGGAACCAGGGGTGAGTGTAATCTTAAAGCTAGACCCTAGTAACCTGCTTCTTCCAGGTAGACATCATCTCCTAAAAGATCTGTAGCCTTCAAAATGGCTCTGCAAGCTAGGAACGGAGCATTTAAAACACAAGCAGTAGTGTGTGTGTGTGTGTGTGTGTGTGTGTGTGTGTGTGTGTGTATGTGTGTGTGATTTAAGTGACTCTGCTTCCTCAGAGAGGCCTTCCCTGGTGGCTAACATGGAGTCGCCTTGAGCCACTTATTCAATCATGATACTGAGCAGACCTAGCTTTGCTAAGATGTAACTGACATTAGAAACCACATACATGTCACCTGTTCATTTGGATGTGTTTTGACTCTGTGAAACATACCATGATCAAGGCAGTGTATGAAGAGGCTAGGGGTCAGCTCAGTGGGAGGGCGCTTGCCTCATGAGCATGCAGCCTTAGGTTCTAACCCATCACACACACACACACACACACACACGCTGCCCTTCCCCCAACCCCCAGCAAACAAACAGAAAACAAACAACAAACAACCATCCCGCATCTCTCTGGATCCTTTTGTCCCTTCATGCACCCTGTCGGTGTTGAGCACTGGTCTAGCATATGTGAGACCCTGGATTCAATCCCCAGCTCAGAAACAAAGGGAAACACACAAAACCAAACCTTTCCCTCCCTAGGTGTGTTGGTGCATGCCTTTAATCCCAATGCTCAGCTCACTCAGGAGGCAAATCTTTGTTATTTCAAGACCAGCCTGGTCTACATAGTGAGACTCCCCGCAACCCCCTTTCCCAAACCTCCTGCAACACAGAAACAGCTTGGATTCTCTTTCTAGTGGTTGTATTACTGTATGCTCCCAGCTCACTATGTCTGGATAAGTCCTGTTCCTCCACAGCCTCCATTAGAATCAACATAGTCAGTCTTTTTAGTTTTAGTGATTCTAATAACTGTGTCACAGTCCCTCATTATGATTTTAATTTGCAGTCCCCTGGTGACTAATAATGCTAAGGATCTTTTCATGTTCTTTCTTTTTTTTTTTTTTTTTGCCATATAGCTTCTTTGGTGAGCTGTTCAAATATTTTGTGTCTTCCGTCTTAATTGGGTTATTTTCTTACCACTGAGTGCTTGTTTATGTTCTGAATACAAGTCCTTTATCAGCGTTGTGATTTGCGAATGTGTCCTTCCAGTGTCTGGTCGCCTTAGTGCTCTCTTCACATGCGTCTTTCCAACTCTGGAAATTCTAAATTTTCTTGAGGCCTAACTGATCGATTTCTTCTTTCATGATTATATCCTCAGTGTTATATCTAAGAAATGTTTGCCTAATCCATTGGTCGTGAATGTTTTCCCCCAAGAACTGTATCATCTTACATCGAAGTGTACTGTGCATTTTGAGCTGGTGTGTTGTTTTTCATCTGGTTATCAACATAATTTTGTATTTTGAATGTATGGTTTGTAATATGGATAGGCATCCTCCCCCCTCTTTTAAACCTATAAAAAAAATCGCAGCTGACCAGTCATGGGCATTCTGTTCTGTGTGTTCTGTTTGGTGACCTATTTATTTTTCTTGGTACTGGAACTGCAATATCACAACACCTGTGGCTTTATGATAAGCCTTAAATCAGATCATGAGAGTACTTCAGTTTTATTCATTTTCAAACTTTTTGGTTTGCCTAAAGCTTTTGTATTTCCAAATAAATCTTAGAATATGCATGATGATTTTGATTAAAAAACAAGACTGTTGGTGTCTCAATCAGGATGGCATTGAATTGGTTGATCAATGTAGATAGAATTGACATCCTAGTAATAATGAGCCTTTTGGTTCATTCACACATATCTCCAAGTTATTTATATCTTCCTCCATTTCTTTTTCCCCCTTTTAAAAGATGTATTTATTTTATGTATGTAAGTACACCATAGCTGTCTTCAGACACACCAGAAGAGGTGTCAGATCCCATTACAGATGGTTGTAAGCCACCATGTGGTTGCTGGGATTTGAACTCAGGACCTCTGGAAAAGCAGTCAGTGCTCTTAACCACTGAGCCATCTCTCCAGCCCTTTCTTTCATTTCTTCTAGTAATATTTGTAGCTCTCCCCTGCATCCTTATTGTATACCATGGGTCAGATTTATCCCTAATTAATATTTCATACATTGCAAAATATATTACTTTTTAAGGTTTAAATTTCCAACTGGTTGATAGCAAAATGCATTTGATATCTGTATTCTCAGCTTGTAGCCCATAACCTTACCTGGCTTGCTTATTCATTTTGTAGATTCTTTTAGAGTCTGTGTGTATAAGATTCTCTCATCTATGAATAAATATGAGCTTGCTTCATGTTTCCCGCTCTCAATTACCTTTCTCTCCTTTTTTCTTGCTTTATTGCATTGGTTTGAACTTCCAGGGATGATGTCGGACAGAGGTGATGAGAGCAGAGGTGAAGATCAGTCAGAATTTCATCATTAAATATGGTGTTGTTATTAATGGCACTGCATCTGAGCAAATCCTTGACCTTGGATGTTATCTTAATCTTTACAAGAATATTACAACATGCTGGACATGGTATTGCATAGCTGTAATCCAAGTACCCAGGAGAGTGAGGCAGAAGCATTGATTCTTGAGGCTAGACTGGACTACATAGGAAGGTTTTACCTCAAACAGACAAAAAAAAAAAAAAAAAAAAAAACCCAAAACCCATAAAGAATACTATGACATAAAGTTCTCATTTTATACCTGTGAAAACTGAGGCTTAGATAGGTGAAGCAAACCCCTCAGTACTTCATAATCTAGTAGGTGGGTCAAGTACATGATGCAATAATTCCTACATAATTTTCTTTGTGTGTGTATGTGCGTGTCTTAGTTCAGGCTTTCTTGCTGTGAAAAGACACCATGACCAAGACAACTCTTAAAGGCAAACATTTAACTGGGGCTGGCTTACAATTTCAGATGTTCAGTCCATTATCATAGCAGGAAGCATAGCAGCGTGTAGGCAGACATGGTGCTGGAGGAGTTGAAAGTTCTATATCTTGATCTGAAGGCAGCTAGGAAAAGACTGTCTTTTGCAGGCAGCCAGGAGATTGCCTTCTGCGCTGGGCAGAGCTTGCTTGAGCTTACATATGAGACCTCAAAGCCCACCCCTGTGGTCCAACAAGACCACACCTACTCCAACAAGTCCATACCCACTCTAACAAGGCCACACCCACTCCAATAAGGCCACACCCACTCCAACAAGACCACACCTCCTAATAGTGCCATTTCCTATGGCCAAGTACTAATGCACATGAATCTACGGGAGCCAAGCCTATTCAAACCACCACAGTGTATAAGCATACTTGAGTGTGCACCTATGTGCTCCTGCAAATGGTGACATCAGATGTCTTCCTTTATTTCTCTATGGAGACAGAGTCTCTCATTGAAACTGAAGCTCACCATTTCAGCCAAATGAGCTCCTCCTATCTCCACTCGCTGGCTCTGAGGTTACAAATGCAATGCTAGCTTTGACTGGGGTTCTTAGGGATTAAGACTCAGGACCTCAGAGAGCACTTTACCAACGGAACCATTTCTCCAAACCCTTACATAGGTTTTCTGGGGTTAGTGTTTACTTGATAGGACAGTAAAAAAAAAGGGTTCTCAAAACTGAGTGTGAATGAGACTCACTTGAAGAACTTACCAAAGAAGCCCAGACTCCTCACCCTTCCCAAGCTCCTTGGGTGCTTTTAATGAGTATCTTCCTGAGGTTTATGGAGATGACTGACTCAGTCTGTGTGGACATAGGAAGGTGATATCTGGGATGAATGGACCTAGAAACACTGGAGGCAGGGGTGAGACCTGAGTATTCAGACCCTCCAGCCCCGAGGATGGACCACTTGCAGACAAGCACAAACAAAGCCAAGAATCCCCAGGGCAAGCTGTGCATAAGGTCAGTGGCTTATGCACACTCCCCTACCTTTGGTGCTGCTTTCCCAAGTGGCAAGTGGAATTCCTCAGTTCTTAAGACACACAAACTGCAGAGGATGTCCTTGGAGAAGGTCCTAGAAACCTTACTAGCTCCATTCCTTTTTTTCCTGCCTGGTTCTTTGAGAAGTTGGGAGCAAATGTACCAGAAACAGGAAAGGAGAGAGGCTGGGTTATTTCCAGGGTAAAGGCATGTCTGTGTCTCCCAGGAATTGGGCATAGCAGCCCTTTTAGCATATTCAGAGGATAAGGGCAGAGAGTCTTGAGGCCCAGGAGATTGTCATTGGATATACTCCTCTGTGGAAGCAGTCTCTGCTCACTCACAGCTTGTGCAAATCAGGGAAGGAGCTAGGAAAGAGCTGGGGTGCCTGAGAGGAGGCTGGGATGCCTGGATGGGACTGGGAGGCTGTGTGTGTGTGTGTGTGTGTGTGTGTGTGTGTGTGTGAGGGGTCATTGGAGTAAAAGACACAGGGCTCAGCTCTTTTTTGTCCCCAGGGGACTGGTACTGTGAGTTCCAAAGCCTCAGCTGGTGGCTGCCCTCTCTGCCCACAGTGTCATACTGGATGAAGCTTCTGCTGTAGTAAGGAGGATGTGGCAGCACAGAAGAGAGGACTGGTACCCAGGCAGAGAGGGAGGGCAGGAAGAAGGGCATGGGAGGAGAGAGGGTGTGGGATTTCTGAACCAGGTGCCAAGGTGCACTGCTGTGGGGCCAGGGGTGCGGCACTTTCCCAGTGACATTTTTCATGGCTTGGCTGTCAATTGGCCTGGAAGCTGATAGAGTCAATTTGTCCACCATTACCACATTGGCCAGGGCAAATGGAAGGGCACTTGTCCCCTGGGGTAGTCTCTGCCATCCTGTTTTGGTTGTGGGCTGGACAGATGTCACTGCCCTCAAGTCAAAAGAGGAGATTCTCCTCAGTACAGTGGCTCCTTGTTTTGTGCCATGGTTTCCATGATGGGCTTAAGGGGAGGGTAACTCCCCAATGGTAGAGGGGGCAGGCTACTTGTTTGTGGCTTCAGAGAAGGACACAGGCACGTTTTTATTAGAAGATGTTCTTTGTGTGCCATTTTATTTGGCTGGTAGCTATATTTGTGTTTCTAGTACTAAGTCACAAGTGACCACAAAGGAATATAGCAGCTAAAACCAACAAGTAAGTATGTTACCGTCCCAAAGCAGCTACTCATGAGTCTGAGCTTAATTCAGCGAGGATGTCTGCTCAGAGTCTTATCAAGCACATATGTAGCTGTTGGCAGGATTCGGGTCCTATTGTCAAGGATGGAAGTCTTCCTCTCTTGAAGGCTGCCATCCCAGGGCCTTTCTCAGCCCCAGTGGTGATCACAACTTCCTGCTGCTCAGCAACCACAGGAACTCTCCTGTGGCAGCTCATTTCATCCCAGTGGCCGGGAGAACCTGGCTCCACCGTCAAGAAGGTTCAGTTCCGGTTTTAGAAGCCATCGCCTATTTAAACAAACCCACCCAGAGTAAATGTCAATCAAACGTCCTTAAGGAACTCAAAGTCAATTGATTTGAGACCTCAAATTTGACCCTATAATATTCATAATTCTTGTCCTGCATTCTATACAAGGAAGATAATAATATTATATATAACATATACCAGTATTATTTGTATGTATTTATAGAAATGAGAGAACAGAGAACTTGGGAGCTGTCTCAGAGTTCTGATTTCACAATATTTAACTTCATGCAGAGAGAGAGAGAGAGAGAGAGGCTAGAGTGTTTAGTGGTGGGTGCTAGCTCCTATTTCCTATTAGTGGAACCAGGATTATGAAAAGCC
Source organism: Mus caroli (assembly GCF_978045245.1). Taxonomy (NCBI): domain Eukaryota; kingdom Metazoa; phylum Chordata; class Mammalia; order Rodentia; family Muridae; genus Mus; species Mus caroli. Next base: position 41,582,374 of record NW_028227266.1, on the reverse strand, counting down.
ACCTGTGATTCTGTTCTGCCCCACTCTCCTTTCCTTCCTTATAATGACAACAGTTGATAATTCAGAGTTTTCATTATAAACAGTGACTGTAGCATGGATCTGAACCAAAAAAAGCATTTGCTGTATATGCTCATTTCTTACAGAGAATTGGTGGGAACCCGCTCAGCCAATGACTGTTGCTGTTAGCCATCTGCTGGGACATGCAAATAGCTTATAGAATCAGAAAGCCACAGACTTTTGGAGCCAGAAGGGGCTTTGGGGATACTGTAATCTAATCCAGGCACAGCACAGATGACAGATCTGAGACTCAGAGAGGGCATGGGAGCTATGCAAGGTCACACAGTTGGTTGGTAGCAAGGTTTACTAAAACCAGCCTACCGCCTGCAAGCAGGTCTTGGATGAGGACTGGGAGGGGCAGATGTAACCTAGCCCATTTCAGGCACTTTCTGCAATACCAGTTTGCCTCATTACAGAGTCCCGCCCCTCTAACGGGACCGGCTTCACTGCACTCTTAATGTGTAAATTATTAATCAGCAGTTGCCTTGCCTGTCCTGGTTGGCTCTGGGGATGAGACAGAGGGGGATGCGGTGTGAACACAGATGGGGTGACAGCAGGAGGAGGGGGCTCCACAATCTGCACCATGGCAATGTTGGTGTGTCTGCCCATGTGTAAGTGTGTATGTGTACGAGTGTGTATGAGTGTGTGTATACAACTGAGATTAGTCCTGATTGCAGGACTTCCCATTGCCCACTCCTTCCCCCTCCCATCCATCCTAGCCAGGACTGTGCCATCTCCATCCCTCCAGCATCCTTTATCAGTATCACAGATGCGGATTCACAAGATGCAGGTTTCCAGGGAAGGTGATTAATGATGGCAGCTGTGGTCCCTCACGCTCTCCCAGCCTTCCTGACCTTGTTCTGCCCCTCCTCTTCCCGCTTGCTTGCTTGTCTCCACCATTCCCTAAGGAGAGAGATAAACGTTCAAGGGCAAGGGGGAGGGGAGGAATCGCGGGCCCTGTGGGGTAGCTGCTGTGGACCAGGCACTGTGCCAGGCTCTTTTATTTATTCTCATTTGCCAGCACATATAGAGAGAGGCTGTAGGGTGTGCTTGGATGCAGGGGGACTGGACTGTGTTCTTCCCATGTCCCCATAGAGGGCAGTGCCAGGCTGGTTTCCTGTAGCCAGACACACATGTGGCTCCTGTGCTTCCAATGTGTATGCTGTCTGCATGCTTAGCTCATAAAGATGAGTGTTGGAGTCCTCACCATCTCTCACTTAACTGGAAGTGTGAGGACCTCTCTGGAAATGACTTCCTCAAGGTCACACAGAGGTAGCCTCTTCAGCTTCTTCCTTGAGGCCTCTCATACCCAGCTGCTGGTCCCTTGCTGTCATGGCTGCAGGTCAGCTCTCTAGGGAAGAAGAAGCTTCAACCATGAGGATGGACTTTCCCATCATGCACTTCTGAGCAGCTCTGCCCAGCCTCCCCACTGAGAGAGACTGAGCCTGTAGTTCCCGGTGACTAGAATGGCCAGGGCCACTGTGTGGCAGAGCTTCATTCAGACACTGAGGCGACTCTACACAACATGCACTCATTTCATTGTGTCCTGTATGCGTGTGTATGTGGGTGGGGTCGGGGAGGACTGCAGAATGAGCCTGGCTGTCATGCTAATGCCCCTTCAGAGCCTGGTGCCCAATTTCTGACCTGTGGTACACAGCTCGGGCTCTTCATCTGCTCTCAGATTGCCGGGTCACCCAAGAGTCATGTAAGTGGGTGACAGTCCGAATCAGGGGCCTCAGGGTTAGTTTTCTGCCTCCGATGACTGACTCCAGCCCAGGAAGGAAGGTTGAGAAGGGGCTGTTACAGCTCCAATTTTTCTGTCCTCTACAACTTGGTCCTTCAGAGAGTCTGGATGAGGGAGACATTAGAGCAGAAGATACCGTCCCAGAAACCATGTCAGGTAGGTCTGAGAATGCAGGGAAGGACCATGGCCACATCGAGTTTAAAGCTGGATATCAACAAGAAATCTATTCTCCTAGGCAGACAAAGCAGCGATTTCAGCACCACGGACAGAGCCCAGCCCAGGCCTGGGAAGGGAGGGAGGCCCTTGATGCCCATTGGTGCCACCACTAGGCCCACACCAGTGCAAAGCTCAGAGCTGCTCAGAAACTCTGAGACATGATGGGAGGTATTTAAGGGGATGGGCCCCAGGCTCCCGGGTAGACTGGAATTTAGCAGAGGGAGAAGTCTTGACTTCCTGTGACTGATCAGTAAACAGGAAGCGTCCTGGGATCAGAGTGTCCTTCAGGAAGGACCCCTGGACAGCGGTAGCCCGTCCTGCCCGTGGTCTATGAGTCCTGCTCTGATCTTCTGCCCGCTGTGAGTTTCTGCTGTCTGGTCTTCCCTGCTGTGAGTTTCTTGAGGACAGGAACTGGGGCATTCTTATTCACTACTGTGTCCTCAACAAATAAGACAATGCCTGGCCCTGGGTGAATGTTCTCAATAGTTAATTATTGATTAGGGCTGAGGAGACTGCCACAGAGAGGGAAGTTTGGATTAGGAACTAGTTGGGATAAAGCCAGGGCCTCTGTGGTACCTCTCCCCCTTCCACCCTGTTCTTACAGGAAACCGCCTTCCCCAGCATCCTTAATGTACCTCACCCCTACCCCACATCATATGTGCTCCTTTCTTGATTTCCCCTGGTCCATTCTTCAAGGCTTTCCCAAGGCCATTTCCCTGTTTCCTACTGTCCTAAATTCTCAGGGTGCTGACTCCCTGGACCCCATACCTAGGGGCATTGTTTGGTGGATGTATGTGAGTCTCAGTTCTATGTTGGGGGCCTTGTATTCGGCTATGGATCTGAATGGTCCATCAGAGACTTACCTGTCAAAGGCTTGGCACACAGTGCAGCAGTGCCCAGAGGTGGGACTTTGGGGGAAGCGATGAGATCATGAAGCCTCTGGCTTCATCAATAGATTAATACACTGATGGCTCCCGAGTTGAATGGACAATGGGGAGACAGTGGAAATTATAGGAGGTGATGAAGGATGCTGGGGGGAGGGGAGTGGATCTTTGGGATGTGCCTTTGAAGGAACTTTTCCTCTTCCCCATTTTCCTTCCCCTTCCCTCCCTTCCTCTGTCTCAACTAATCTCTTTTTCTCTCCCTTCTTCCCTCTCATGTCCACCGGAATGCCCTACCACAGGCTGTCGATATGATGTCCTGCCTCACCACTAGGAGGCCCAGAAGCAATGACTTCTGGGTAACTGAGGAAACCAGGGAGTAAGACCTCCAAAGCTGTGAGCTCAAGGCAGCTTTTCTGCCTTTAACTTTGCTACTCTCGGGTATTACGTCACAACAGAACACTGACCGACATACCATACTTTAAAGATTCCTACAAACCTTTATAGCATATTTTACTTAGCCCAAAATATTAAAATTAGTCAATGTATGTTAAATATTTAAAGGTTTAAATAAGACATTTGCATTCTTGCTATACCTATGATACACACGTGACAGCTCCTCTCCTTTGGTAGTGCCCCAAGTGTCTGTGTGGGCTGCACAGTGCATTTAAACTGTTTTAGTATTGAGCAAATATGATCCCCAGTCATCAGCAGCACCATCAGGAGAGCGCCATGCCATGCAAGGCATCTGTCCCACTAACACAAGGCAGAGTACAGCAGCCGGTGAATACATGTGACAGAAAGTGTCACTGCATGCCCCAGTGCTGTGTCACTAGGTAAGAGAGCCCAGCGAACCAACATCCAGACTCATGCTCCATCCCTCCTGTACTTCCCTGGGATGGAGTGATCCCATCAGCTGGACTGGTCCTCAGTGCTTCTGGTGCATGCTCCCCTAAGGAGGTGGGGGTTACTTTTGCTTCCTCTCTATAACACAGAAGGCTCTAACCTGTTATCTCAGCTTTCCCACAAATAGAAGGTGCTATATTTCTTTTGCATAACAGATCTCAGCCTATATGGCCAACACTTGCCTTGTATCACGCCTCCCTCTCCCTGCTCCCACAGTGTGCCCTACACTGTTGGGAAGCTCATTCTAATAGAACTGCCTACTCACAGATAGAAAGGGCACTTGTAATACTACTGAGTTCTCCATTGTTGGGTGTAACAAGGGCTCATATATTCCTGTGTGTGTGGTGTATGTATGTATGATATATACATGCATGTATGCAAGTACATGCATCTGTACTTGTATGTGCAGAGGCCTCAGGAAAGTTTTGGGTATCTTTTTCTACCAATATCTGCCTTATTTTTGGGGGGCAGGGTCTCTCCTTGAACCTGAAGCTTGTTTTCTTTTTTTAAAAGGATGTCTTTTCCCATCATGCAGTTTTATCCCTTAATTCAGTCCAGTACCAACAGGGTAAGTAGACAGGGAGAGTCTGAAGACACATAGAAGGCTCTCACTCTCTTGTTGAAGAAGACATAGGTTGATTGGGGGAGATGCAAATAGGCACAGAGGAAATTTCTGAAAAGAATTAAGGGTTAGAACAAATGCAATAGGATACAGAGGAGGGATGTGGACAGTGGGAGACTAGAGAGCCCTGCAAACAGCACCACAGAGGGGGACATGGACACTGTTGCACAGCTTGTTAGTAGGACGACCTTGAATAAGACCTTTAAGCTTCTGCGTCTTGATAATCCTGCTACTACCTACGTCTCAGGGGGCTGATGACAGTGTCGGCATCATCAAGAGGATGGAGTATGGGAGTAGCCATGCTGGAGGCTGGGGACACAGCCGCAAATGTGTTTGCAGTAGTAAATGCTTGCGTGCAGCACCTTCAGTGCCTCCCCAGAGGCTCCAACGGTTTTCCTGAGCAGCCGGCCGTCTTGCTTGTCATTAGCTCTTTAGGTCAGGTTGGTTTTTAGTAACATCCTGAATCTATTTTCCACGTGTCTCTGAGAGGCGAGTTCTGCTCTGTTCTGTACCCATGCAGTTGAAATCAGACTCGGAATGACATTGTCTCTTCCTCTCTTTCTGCTACGATGGGAGAGCCCCACTGCCCAGGTCTTTTGGGGGTTCTGGGTTTTCATGTTAGTGTAGGATGCTCTCTCTGCTTAGTGCCATCTGCAGGTGTGGCCATGGGCTACTGTATAGACTTCACTAGGCTGGCCATGGCCTCTTGACTCAGACATGGCAAGGAGCTGGATCAGCTTTTGGATTTTGTTTTTAGCTTTGATGGTTTGCAGCTCTCCTTTGCCTTGACTAGAAGGTCTTTCAGTGCTTGTGGGTCGTTATTTGTGTCTCTATCCCCTCTAAGTCTATATGATGGGATGTCCATGTGACCTGCCTGTTTGACTACCTTCTCCTGTCCTAAATGCTGGACCTGTCCTCTGGGTTCACAGCAAACATGTTCTTCCTTCTTGCTATCTGCGAGGCTGTGGCTTCCAGCATTACAGTGAGGCTCCCCCAGATGCAGGCAGTCTCTCACCCCGGCTTCTGAGAACCACAGTAGCCCTGCTTAATCTAGAGACTACCTAGGTTCATGCTCTGAGCCATGGGCCTCCCCCACCTGACTCAGGTCTGTGAAATGTCTCCTGATACTGCAGTTCAGCTAGAGTGATACCACCAGGGAGGAACAGACACACCAGCCCCCTTGAAGCACTGGGGACCACTAAGATGACCATGAAAACAGCTGAGACTGAAGTCAGAGGTGGAGCTGCTGACCAGAGTTTCACCCTTTCCGGAATCTTAGAATCAGAAGTGGGCAGGTTGAGGAACCACCGAGCCCAATCTCTTCCCTTTGTAGGTAAGAAGCTGGGACTTGGGACTTGGGACTGGAGAGAGAGAGAGAGAGAGAGAGAGAGAGAGAGAGAGAGAGAGAGAGAGAGAGAGAGAGAGAGAGAGAGACAAAGAGACACAGAGACAGAGAGAGATAGAGACAGAGAGAAAGACAAAGACACAGGAGAGTGAATGAGTGAGCAAGCTCACAAGCTCAGGGGTTAAGAGCTCTCAGTGTTCTTCCAGAAGACTCACATTCAGTTCTCAGTACCCTCTTCCACTCTACCACCCGTAACTCCAGTTTTAGGGGATCTAATGCCCCCTTCTGGCCTCTTTGAGTACTGCATGCATGTGGTGCACATGCATATATGCAGGCAAACAGTCATATACATAAAAATAAATACAAATTTAAACAAAAAGAAACTAGACATTGGGGAGGTGATCACCCACATAGCTGGGTGTTCCACTGGCATTATCCTGAGTAGACCACTGGCATGATGCATGGAAACTTCAGGGTCTAGGACACTCTAGTTGTTGTAGTACTACAGTTTTGGAAGATGCTTCTACACCAGGGGCTAGTTGCCTAAGGCATGGCCACTTTACAGGTATTTCACATCCAAGAAGGGTAGCCCAGATGGAACAACTCTCAACATATAGAACCACACGTGTCTGCCTGCCAGCCCTCTGGGGTTGACTGAGGGGACTGTCTTTGTGTTTGCTCTTATTGGATACATGGGAATCTGACTTCCGTTACTCAATTTCCCTGAGTCTCAGTTGTCTGATCTGGGAAGGGGGATGGCAATTCTCTTCCCCCTCAGGCTGATATAGCAAAATACCCGAGGCAAAGAAGCTTGCCAACAGCAGAGGTTTACTTCTTACAATCCTTGAGGCTGCCAAGTACAAGTTCAAGGTACCAGTAAGTTTAACATATGACGAGGGCTCATTCCAGAGGTTCCAGATAGCCATTATCTTGCTATAGGATCACATGGTAAAAGGGTAGGCAGCTCTATAGTTTTTGGGTTTTTTTTTTTTTTTTTTTTTTTTTTTTTTTTTGGTTTTTCGAGACAGGGTTTCTCTGTATAGCTCTGGCTGTCCTGGAACTCACTTTGTAGACCAGGCTGGCCTCGAACTCAGAAATCCGCCTGCCTCTGCCTCCCGAGTGCTGGGATTAAAGGCGTGCGCCACCACGCCCGGCTTAGTTTTTGTTTTTAATTAGTATTATTATTAGTGCTGTTGCTACTGGTGGTGATGGCAGTGGTGGTGGTTATGGTGATGTATGTACATGCGCATGTGTGTGCATGTGAGTATGTGAGCATGTGTGTGTGTGTGTGTACATGTCAAGGCACAAGTGTGGCTGGAGGTTAGAGAACAACTCTATGGACTTAGTTCTCTCTTTCTACCTTTACATGGGTCTGGGGAATTGAACTTGGATCACGAGGTTGTGCAGCAAACACCCTTGCCCACTGAGCCACCTCGGCAGCCCTACTGAGGTTTTTATAAGGGCACTGATGCAATCCTGTCTATGAAGGCACACACTCATGACTGAGCCATCTCCCAAAGGCCTCAGATTCTAATCCCATCCCACTGGAAATCTGATTCTGACAGGACCCTGGGGGCCCCTTCAGGTCTTAGCAGGTGAGAATGATTACTCAGTACCCCTCTTTCCTGCTAGTGTTCTTGTCCTGCCACCCCTTGACATCTACCCCCCTGGGACTGCCCGTGTCCTGCCTTTTGCTTTGAAATACTTCCCTGGCATGGGGTGTAGACTTCTTCCTGTTGAGTGTTGCCTTCTTTTTGGATAGGGCCTCGCTCTCTCTTTTCATACACCCTCCTCTTCACTCTCAGATATCCCAACCTGACTCTCTGGGTCTTCTCCAGATAGCAGCTTTTTGGAAAGCTTTGAGTGTTAAAAGAAAGCCACCCAAAGTCAGAGTGAGCCATGCCTATGGCCACACTAACAGACCTGCTCTGGCATGAGAGAGCTGAGTTTAGCTGTTAGATCCAGAAGCATGGCCAGGTTTCCCAGGCTGAGAAGCTATGGTGTCTGTCTCCTCGGCCAGCTTAGCCCAGCCCTCTACAGAACTGGATAAGGCTCCCTGCGTGCAGCAGACTGTGAGGCCCATCACTGTCAGACAGCAGTTTGCAACCCACCTTCTGAGGTGTTGAGGAAACTCTAGCTGCATCACCTACCCACCTGCCATGACGTGCATGCCTCTGCCATATGCCAGCATTGCACGTGTGGGTGTGGGTGCCAATGTGGCTCCTCCTCAGTCTTCTAGGTAGAGGACTGTGGTGCCTGCAGGGTGGCTAGACAGTCAGTGTGAACTGAGTGCTCCTCCCCAACAGGGAAGGCAGCAGGGTCTTCACATGCTTGGCCGGGACTCTACCAGCTGCTGAACATCTGCAGGGCCGATCAGACATGGGGCACCCTCATCTGAGACAATGCAGTTAGGAAGACACTAGGTTGGCGTGGGTGCAGAGGGTTCATGGAGGCTGGGCAAGAGGAATAACCCTTTAAGGAGACTTCCCAGGTGTCCATCTGGTCAGACCTGCAGCTACCCTGCTGGAAGCACCGACAGTCCTAGGACAGACAGCAAAGCAGGATGCTTAAGGGATCATGCCAGCAGGCTGAGCCCTGTGCTGAGGCAGGGTGATGCAGATTTATGCTCATACATGAATTCTACACATTCCACTAGTGACTGTCTCTTTCAGGCAGTGTGGTGGGTGGCTGCAGAGTCTGACAGACTGTCTGTGAGATGGAGGGCCCATCTGGGTAACCAGGGCCATCACTAGAATGAGCTGGAATACAGAGCAGAGCCAAGGATACAGGCCTGGACCCATAGGTCTGGCTGGGTCACCTGGTGCCTAGTATCTGATGACTTTTTGTTCCAACATTTCTGAAATGAAGCTGGGCCCTTGGTGTATTTTCTGCTTAGCCGACTCCACAGGCCTGTGCCCCTTATCTATCTTCTTGTCCTCCCTCACTCCACCAAGCCGTTTTGCCTCCTGGCAGGCAAACCATCCTCTGTTCATAGCCTCCTGCTTTGAGAGTGGCCACCTAGGGCCGTTTCTCTTGAAGGCCATGCTCAATCCAGACTCTGCTGGCAGGGTTCTGATCTGGGACTGTCCCCCGCCCCAACCACAAGCATCCGTCACTCTAACCTCAGCCTCCTGCTGACTTAGAGAGTCTGTCATGTCTGTGCTCCAGTCTGGCCTTGTCATTTTTCAGAGAAAGCCACGGAGGCCAGAGCAGGAGAGTGATTTGCCCACGGCGCCAAAGCTGTCACAGAGTGGCAGAAATGGCTTTACCCTGAGCCTCCTGGGTCTCAACATGGCAAGCTGGCCCCTGGCATACTTTGTGCCTCCTTACCCAGTCCTTCAGGATGTACTCAATAGAACATTGTTCCCTTCTAGAATAGGAGAATGGGGACAGTGGAGGGGCTGAGAGGCAGTTCCTTTTTCAAATGGGCAAGACAAGTCCCATTCTATCCACTTGCCCCAGCTGTGGCAGTGCCATCCTCTGCCATCACCTTATGCCAAATGCCCAGAGATGACCACCACAGCAGTCTCCAGGGAGGCAGCAGGGTACAGGTGCTGTTGGAGCATAAGTTCTGTGCCTGGACACACTGTGGGTGTGGGGACAGCCAAGTTCAGAGGCCAGTGCCCTCTGAAGAGACTGCACCTCTTCCCTTGCCTGATTCAAGGGCCAAGAGCTTCCAGTGCCGCAGCTGCTGCCCTGCCGGGACTGCCACCGCTGATTGCAGTGTGCCCCGTTCATTCCATTTTTAACAGCCCTGCTCAGCCTAGGATGCCTGAGCTGATCCAGAGGCGGACCCAGCTTTTGATTGCAGTGCTAAAAATACTGGAAAGGCATCTGATGAGAGCCTAGGGCTCGGCCTCCCCTTCACCCAGACCCTCTGCTCTTTGCTGCCTTCCTGCAGAGTGGGTTGGGGGACCCTGGAGGCTAGGGAGAAGGCAAACCCATTATGTCAATGCTCTCTGCAAGCAGAAAGGGCAAAAGCAGAAGGGCTGTCCCCGTATTTGGGGATTTGCTGGCACAAGGGTCTTTCTAAAGGCCCTATTTTCTGAAGGCTTCTATTTCTTAAAAAAAAAACAAATAAACTATGTATGTATGTGTATATATGTATGTATCTACGTATGTATGTATGTATGTATGTATCTATCTATCTATCTATGTATCTTTCTATGTATCTATCTATGTATTTATGTATGTATGTATCTATGTATGTATCTATGTAACTATGTATCTATGTATCTATGTGTCTTGGCCAGGGTTTCTATTCCTGCACAAACATCATGACCAAGAAGCAGTTGGGGAGTAAAGGGTTTATCCAGCTTACATTTCCACACTGCTGTTCATCACCAAGGAAGTCAGGACTGGAACTCAAACAGGTCAGGAAGAAGGAGCTGATGCAGAGGCCATGGAGAAATGTTTTTTACTGGCTTACTTCCACTGGCTTGCTCAGCCTGCTATCTTATAGAACCCAAGACTACTGGCCCAGTGATGGTCCCACCCACAAGTGGCCTTTTCCCTCTTGATCACTAATTGAGAAAATGCCTTACAGCTGGATCTCGTGGAGGCATTTCCACCAACTGAAGCTCCTTTCTCTGTGATAACTCCAGCCACAAAACTAGCCAGTACACTATGTATCTATATATCTATCTATGTATCTATCTATGTACCTACCTATGTATGTATGTATGTATCTATGTATCTATCTACCAGTCTACCTATCTATCGATGTACGTATCTATGTATCTATCTGACTGCCTGACTGTCTGTTTGATCTATCTAATGTGTGTGTGTACATGGGAGAGGCTGACATTATGGGTTTCTCCTGTTGTTATCTACCTTGCTTTTTGAGATGATTTCTCTTACTGATCCTAGAGCTCACTGATTTGGTAAGAATGGCTGGCCAGCAGGCTTCAGCATTCCCTGTTTCTTCCTTCCCAGCACAGGGTTCACAGGCATGCCTGGTTTTTTATGTGGTGCTGTGGATCCAAACTCACATTTATGCACCAGACACTTTACACCTGAGCCATCGCCCCAGCCCCAAGTTTTGTTTTGTTTTGTTTTTCTCTTGAGACAGGGTCTCATGTAGTTCAAGGTGGCTTAGAACTTGACTGCGGATAACCTTGAACCTCTGATTCTCCCTACCTCCATTTACCAAGTACTGGGATTGCAGAAATGCCACCATGGCTAGCTCGTTCCTGATGCTTAAATGCCCAGCTGTTAAGTCACTCCTGGAGCTGTCAGGTTGTCAGCCTTTTTGACATGGGGGAAACTGAGAGCAAGTTTGGAATAAAGGAAAATTTCCATTAATGAGAGCCCAAGTCTCCTGGGTTCTTGGTGTTTCATCCCTCCATCTCTTTGTTTAGTGTATTCAACCTGCGGCCTGACTGTGGACACATCTGGTCAAGGACAACTATAAATATGACCCAACACAAAGTTGTAAACACACTTGAACTATTATGTGATTTTTTCCCCCCATAATGGTTTTTAGTAGCTCAATTGTACTTGACTGAACTTTGTGGATGACAACATCCTATCACACTGTTAAAAGGTGTATCTTGCCTTTTCTCCTGCCTGCTGTATCTGTCCCCTGTTGACTATGAGAGCCCCTTCTTTCCTGTCCTTTAGAGGATCAGAAACAGCCAATGGAGTACCTTAGAGCACTCCTTGTCCTGGGGTCCTTTTTTGGTCTTCCCAGGAGATCCTGACCCTTAATCTAAGAAAGGCTTGTGATGCTCTATGTACCTGGACATCCCTGTGAGCTCCCAAGGACCAGCCTGAGTTGGTTTCCAATAGGGGCTGGGGCTGGGGCTGGAGAAAGAGCTCATTTGACATTAAGTGGAGGAATGAATAATACAGGGTCTGTCTGCTCTGGACTCTCATCTGCACACCCACACAGTTGCTATGCAGGCTCACAAGGATACAGTTACCTCTGTCCTTCCTCCTCCCTTGGGTTTCACACACAAGCCACTGGACATGCCAGCCTAGGGCAGAAGGACTCCCTTTCTGTCCCGCCCCCCCCGCCCCCCCCCCCCCGGCTGGCATGGAAGCAGCTGCCTTCCTGGGGTCACAGCTTTTCGTGTTGGTAACCTCGGCCCTGGGAGAGTAAGGAGGAGAGATGCAGGTTAGCAGTTGGCCCAAGAGCTAATTTTGCCACATCATTTCCCCAGGTGTCCTGGGCACAATAGGATGGGGCACCAATGTGATACTCCTACCCAAAGATTGTCCCAGATGCAAACAGGCCATGCTGTATCCCTCTTTTGTATTCCTCCCTTAGGCAGGGAACATGTGGCTGCCCAGGACATAGCCTGTCAATTCTGCCCCAGGATAAGGAGAAGGTTTCCTCTGAAGACTCAAGAAGGCCTTACAGGTAAGCGGAGGGGGGTGCACATGCATGCCCCTGCCCGTGTCTGCCTGGATGAGGTCATGCAGGTCCCCTCCCCTGCTCTCTGGCTCTGTTTTCCTACCTTGCTTTACAGATCCTCTTCTTTTGCTAGCTCATCAACACATACTCCTAAAATAACATCTCCAGTCTGCCCCAGTCACCCTGAGTGCCCAACCCCAGCCCCAGCCCCAGCTTCAGCCTCAGCCTTAGCCTTAGCCTCACCCTCATCACCACAAGGATTCCCTGGGTCTGGGTTCCAGAATAGAAAACTACTACTTCTTTTTTTAAAAAAAGATTTATTTTATTTTATTTTATTTTATTTTATGTGTATGAGTACACTGTAGCTGTACAGATGGTTGTGAGCCTTCATGTGGTTGCTGGGAATTGAATCTGCTCACTCAAGTCAATCTCACTTGCTTCGGTAAATAAGTACACGGTAGCTGACTTCAGACACTCCAGAAGAGGGGGTCAGATCTCATTATGGGTGGTTGTGAGCCACCATGTGGTTGCTGGGATTTGAACTCAGGACCTTCAGAAGAGCAGTCCGTGCTCTTAACCACTGAACCATCTCTCCAGCTCCCCAGAATGGCAAACTTCTAAGAGAAGGTATCTGATTAACTCTCTCCTGCTGGGACAGAGGGACACTTTGGACCCAATTGTCCTAGGCCAAGGATAATCTCGAATTTCTGCTCCCCCTGCTTCCAACCTCCCTTCCTAGTGCTGAGATTACAGGCATGGGCCACCCTGCCCTATCTTTTAAGAAAAATATTTATTTTATTATGTACTGTGTTAGAGTTTTGCCTGCATGTATGCCTGTATACCACATGTGTGCCTGTTATCACCTGAGGTCAGAAGAGGGCATTTGATTCCCTGGGTCTGGAGTCACAGATAATTGTGAGCTGTCACATGGGTACCGGGACTTGAACCCAGATCTTCTATAAGAGTAGCCAGTACTCTTAACCAGTGAGTCCCATCCCTCCAGCCCTGTTTTATGTGATGTTGGGATTGAACTTAGAGCTTCCTTCCTGTATGCTAGCAGGACAAGCAGTTTATCAACAGTAGCTCCTTAATTACTTCTTAAGCCACCCCACCCCATTAATCCTGTTACAAAAATCATCCCGTGTCAGCATGAGTTCTTAGAAAACAAACATTCAGAGCACAGCATTTCCAGCCCCCCCCCCCCAACTACTGACCAGCTCCTGGAACCCATGCTGGGTAGACATGGAGGCCCTGCTTCTCCAGCCCCTCATTGGTAGAGGGAGTAACCTTGGGCTGGGGTATAAGTGCCCAGCTCTTCCCTTCTCTATACTCAGATTGATCCAGGGCCCCTCCACCCTGTCTTGGCACCAGCTTTCTCTTCCTTCCATCTTATTTACTATTTTTCTGGAGGCCCCAAGTCCCCAGATTAGGGTACCTGAATTGTTCTGTGATGGGGGCAGGAGTCAGGGACCCTGCCTTGTGTGATAAGACCTCCTCTAGAGTGGGAGGGCTCCCAGCCAGTTGGTTCTTGCCTGTGGCTACTCTTGGCTCTGTGCCCTGCTCACTCTACCCCTTTAATGGTGCTTAATCTTTTTAGTGGAGGCTAGTTCTCCTTTGAGTTCAGGCTGGATGTCAAGACTTGTTTTTTTAAAAAAATTTCAACTATGCATATGTGTGTGTGGACTGATTGTGAGTTTGTACAAGGTCATGAAGGTGCACCACGGAGGTCAGAGGTGGTGGGTAAACTAGGAATTGGAGTTACAGGTCGTTTGAGAGCTTCCTGATGTGGGAGCTGGGAATAGAACTCTGGTCCTTTGCAAGAGCCATCTCTCCAGCCAGAGACTTGCTTTGAACACATGAAAATAAGGCAGGAGAGATGGCATGTGACATGTGAGGCTGGGTTACATGAAGTGTGGGTCTCTCATGGCTCTGCAGATGCCCTGCTGTGACATCACGTCAGCAGCCATACATTGAGAAATGGAGGCTTCCTGTCTACATCCTCAAGAGTGCGTCACTTGGAGTGCCTTCTTGTCTGTGGCTAGCCTTTAGCTGCCGGTAGCCCTGGCAACGTCTTGACTGTAACCTCAAGGGAGGACTTGAGCCAGAATTACTCAGACAATTTCCTCTCCCAGCCTTGTGACTTCTACAAACTATGAGATAGTGAATTTCTCCATGTCAGACCCAGTGACTTTGGGATAGCTTGTTACATGGTGATGCCCATGGCAACATTTTGGTCTGAACCCATTCATCTGCTTTAAAAGGACCTCTCCCTAAGTGTTTTAGTCGGTGGTCTGTTGCTGTGAAGAGACACCATGGTCACAGCAACTCTTGGTTTAAAAAAATCATTCAGTTGGGGCTTGCTTACATTTTCAGAGGCTTAGTCCTTTATTGTCATGGCAGGAAGCATGGCAGATTGCAGGCAAGCATGATGCTGGAGAACTAACTGAGAGTTCTGCATTTGGATCCACAGGCAGCAGGAAGAGAGAGACACTGGGCCTGGACTGACCTTTGGAAACCCCAAAGCCCACCTCCTAGTGACACACTTCCTCTAACAAGGCCACACCCACTCCAACAAGGCCACACCTTCTAATCCTTTTAAATAATGCCACTAGCTAAGTCTTCTAATCTATGTGTCTATGGGGGACATTTTAATCAAATCTAGAGAAGAAGCCATGTTACTGCTTACCCATCGAAAGGCCTCCAGCCCTCTGGCCCTGAAGGAAAACTCCTTTTTCTATCCCCAGGGCCATTATAGCCCCAGGTTTATGTACCAGCTGAAGATCTCTGGCCATGTTCATCCCAAACCATTGTGTTCAAGTGGGAGAAGTGGGTCACCACCTCTTCTTCTTCTTCTTCTTCTTGTTCTTCTTGTTCTTGTTCTTCTTGTTCTTGTTCTTCTTGTTCTTGTTCTTCTTGTTCTTCTTGTTCTTGTTCTTCTTGTTCTTGTTCTTGTTCTTGTTCTTGTTCTTGTTCTTGTTCTTGTTCTTGTTCTTGTTCTTCTTGTTCTTGTTCTTCTTCTTCTTCTTCTTCTTCTTCTTCTTCTTCTTCTTCTTCTTCTTCTTCTTCTTCTTCTTGTTCTTCTTCTTCTCCTCCTCCTTATTCTTTTTATATAAATATTTTTCAATTTTAATTTTTTCAAAGATTTATTTATTTATTTTATGTATATAAGTACACACTGTAGCTGTACAGATAGTTGTGAGCCTTCATCTGATTTTTGGGATTTGAATTTAGGACCTCTGCTCGCTCGTTCAGGCCCAAAAGATTTATTTATCATCATCATCATTATTATTATTGTTATAAATACACATGTATTTTGTTGGGTCACAGGGCATAGGCAGTGCTGTACAGAGCTGGTATAGGCATGGGCCTGAACACCACAGAGATAGACAGACAGAGACTGAGTCCACCCAGCAGGGCAGGCCAGGTGCAGGGCAGACCAGGCAGCATTGTGGGGCCTGTAACACTTGGTGGGCAAGAGTCATCTGGGAGTCTGGATCAGGACTGGTGGTCCCCAGACAACTTGGAAGATCCTTGGTCCAATCTGATTGAGGTCTCGGGTGGTGTTACAGTGGCACCTGGATTCAGCTTATGTCATTCAGGGCCTTCTGGGTGAACTCAGGCAGTTCGAAGGATGCGTGGTACATGTCCGAGTTATAGCATTTCAGCTGCATCTGCTCCACCTGGGCCTGTGTTAATGCTGCACAGGCTCCCAGAAGTTAGTGCTCGGGTTTTGCTATACAGCATGAAGCCGATCTGGCCACTGAGATAGGTGGGAATGGTACAGTAGGCATAGCCCACCACAGGGAAAAAAGGTCTGCAGAAGTGCCTCATCTCCTTGATGATGTCCAGGTGCAGCCACTGGCACTCACCCTGGCAGCACAGGATGCCATCTTCCTTGAGCGCTGTCTTCATGAGCTGGTAATAGGACTCCTTGAAGAGGCTCTCAGCAGGGCCCATGGGGTCTGAGGAGTCGATGATGGTGATGTCGAAGGCATCTTGGTTCTGTTTCATGAACTCAAAGCCATTGCCCACATGGAGAGTCAGCTTTGAGCTGGAGAAGCCAACAGCCATGCCAGGCAGGAATTTCCAAGAGACTTCAATGGCATCCTCATCGATCTCGCACTGGGCCACAGACTCCACAGAGGGGTGCTTCACCACTTCCCGTAAGACGCTCCCATCTTCACCCCCAATGATCAGCACCTTCCACGGATTGGGGGTGGCTGCAGAGCAGCAGGTTGGCAATCATCTCCTGGTAGGAGAACTCGTCCCTCTCAGTACACTGGATGACACCATCCAGAACTAGCACGTTGCTGTAGGTTTTACTCAGGACGAGGAGGATGTCTTGGTACCACGAGCGACGGTGGTGCAGCAGTTGCTCCACTTGCAGCAACAGGGCCTGGCTGGGTCACAGGCTGCAGGTCTCTCGGAACCAGCCCTCACGGATGGCAGCAGGGCCGGGCGCAGCTGGGCTGTCAGGGACAGGCTCCATGGCTGTCGGGCCGAGTTCGAGCTCGTAGCAGGCTCTCAGGACCGCAGGCCGCACGGAGCCCCAGCACAATGTGACCAGCTCTGCCCACCGCCTGCGCCACCGATTTATTTGTTATTATGAGTACACTGTAGCTGTCTTCAGACACACCAGAAGAGGGTGTCAGATCTCATTACTGGTGGTTGTGAGCCACCACGTGGTTGCTGGGATTTGAACTCAGGACCTTCAGAAGAGCAGTCAGTGCTCTTAACCACTGAGCCATCTCTCCAGCTTTTTTTTGGGGGGGGGGCGTGTCTCTCTTCTTGAGGCTTCCATAAAACCTTTGAATACCCTTGGACTGAAGGTAAAACACAGATAAACATAAAATAATAGAAAAAAAACAACAGAAAAAATAATAGAAAAAATAAGGTGGAATGCAATTGAGGAAGGCACTTGATGTGACTCTGACCTCCATATACATACATACATACACACACAAACATGCAAACATACAACACACACAGTTGTGTAAGGAGCAAAAGAAGAAGTAAACAGGCAAGTGTTTCATAAACCACAAGCACTCCACAAGTGGGAAGGTTAAACACACACTCTTCAGAAATTGAAGGTTTCTTAGTGACAGGAGCTGCCATCTTTTGAATACTAACTGTGAGCCAGGATGTTACATCTGTCATCTTATTTAATCCTGGCGAGCTCTGTGGAGATGTAAGTGGTTCTGTCTCCCTGCTTTAGGATTAGGAGACCGGGACCATGCTCAGTCAGAGCCCTGTTTCTCCCACCTGCTTACTTTGTCATCCTTGGAGTCTGGGTTTGGGCTATGGTGACTCATCCCTGAGGAGTCATGGAGAGGATGACAGGCAGGACAAGTCCTGGCCCCTGGCCCCAGTTTTCTCTCTCTCCATCCCCTGCAACTGGAGTCTGGGGCAGCTCAGAGGGGCAGAGTCCCGGAGCTTCTGGAGACTAGGGTTCATGCATGTAGCCCTGGCTGGCCTCAAGTTCACTTCGTGGCTAAAGATAACCTTGAACTTCTGATCCTCCTGCTTCTGCCTCCTGAGTGCTGGGATTGCCATACCCAGCCTACGGGGCACTGGGGTCAGAACCCAGGGTCTTGTGCATGCTAGGTGAGAACCTCTCCCCACTCATTCCCCAGTCCCCGCCTTCATGCTTCAGAGGGGTTTCTGAGAATCTCTTCCAGTTAAGCTTAGTTCAGGTCTTGGTGTTCCTGCCTCTGGTCCTGCCACTGTGCTGTGGGATACGTCCCATGACCTGGGTCACTCTGCCCTCTGTCTTGAGAAGTGAGGTTGCTTTGCTTTTCACAGTCCTTCAGGGTGGCTGCCATGCTCTCTCGGAGCAGACCACTCACACAGTCTCTGAGGTGGGGTGGAGACAGCTGCTGTAGGGGGACTCGGGGACAAAGTAGAGACAGTGGGGGAGCCCTGAATGCCTCTCTGGGTTGAGAACTCCCTGGTGGCTGCTCCAGGCCTGTTAAAAGGTCCCTGAAGCTCTGAGTGTTCATCACTACCCCAGCTCACCGGGGGCTGGAACATTCACTCCCCCACACTAGGGAAGGTGGAGAAGTTGCTGAATGGCAGTTTCCTTCTTCTTTGCTATGTATCTCTGTAGATGAGTCATTTTCTTTCCTGCCTGCTCTGTTCCCTCCCTTTCTGGATCTGGGTAGGATCACTATTGAGTCTGGCTGCCCAGGTCTCTGTTTAAGCCTTGGGCTTCCCTGGGTCTCAGCCATATCTTTGTGCAGTCTCCTGAAACATCCACCAAGTAGCTCCTCTGTCAGAAACAGTGCCAGGTAGGTACTCAGGAGACAGGGGCATGACTCCTGTATACAGCTTATGGTCAAGTAGGAGAGAAGAACGTTACATGTAAAACCATACAATCCAGGATTCAATCAACACCAAGTGTGTGTCATAAGCAAGAAAGTAGCCTGACCTGTAATCCCAGCTACTAGAGAGGCTGGGGCAGGAGAATGAGTAGCCCAGGCAGAGACGGAGAAGTCTCAGGGCCAACCTGAGTAATTGTGATGTTTGATCTTTATTGTCACTGTGACGGGATTTAGACTCCCTAGGGGACACAACTCTGGGCTTGTCTGTGAAAATGTTTCCAGAGAGGTTTAGCTGAGAAAGGAAGAGCCACCCTGAATGTGGGTGTCAGGGGTGAGGGGCCAACACCTTGGCTGAATAAAAAGGGAGTAAGGAGAAAGCCAGGGGAGTGTTGGCTTTCTCTTTCCTCTACTTTCTGGTCTTCTAAGATGTGACTATCTGGCACGCACTCCAACTCTTCCACAGCCATCCTCCACTAGGACTTTCCTGCCACAGTAGACCACGTACCCTCAGACGGAGTCAGAAGAACCTTTTTGCCCTTCACCTGTTTCTTGTCAGGTCTTTGATCACGTCAATGAAAGTGAGAAGAACAGCTGACACAGCGACTTAGTGAGATTCTGTCTCGCAGAAGGCCCCGGGCGTCAGTGTCTGTTAGTGGGATGGAAAGCCAGGCTCACACATGTAATCCCAGCACTCAGGAGGCTGGGGCAGAAGGACTGACATGACTTTGAAGACCAGACTGGGTTACAGAGTGAGTTCTAGGCCCGCCTAGGCTAGAGTGAGGACCTGTCTCAAGAACTGTGCTGGGCAGGGGGTGGGCTGTGGGTGTGTGGGAGTTGGGGGTCTGCTAGCTCCATTAATAAAGTGTTTGCTTGCTAGGCAAGCTTGAAGAATTGAGGTCAGACTCCCCCAGGGGAATCAGCTTGGGCTACATTGTAAGACCCTGTCTCAAACAAGAACAAAAACAAAAATAGTAAAAAGAAAAAAGAAAAAAAAAAGCTATCTATACATTTAACATAAATGCATCTTGTTTTATGTAAATTATATGTTGATAAAACTGATTCTGGGAGAGAGCTCTTTTCAGCCTTAATTTGAGTATAGCCTCTCTCATCCAAATAAAGAGACTTTTAACCATTCACACAAACAAAACACGGCAGAAATGGCTGGCAATTAGATTTGCCTCTTTTAAGAGCCAACCCTCTGGCCTGTGGGTGGAGACAGCACAGGTAGGAGGGGGGAGCCTGAGAAAGCTTGAAGGCAGGTTATGGGGTGTGGGGGTGGAGAGGAGGCCTTGGAGGAGCCTCTGCTCTCGGCTGGAACCTGACCTTTGCCTTCATCTGGGCATGGTGCTGCCAGAAACTGTTTCCAAGTCAAAGCAAGGTACCAGGGAAGGACTGGTGTTCTCAGAGACACACATCCGTGAAGGGGCATGCTTCTGGGGCTCCTGCCTCCTGTGTTGTGTGCCCAGGCACTGAGGTCTCAGGCGTCCTTAACCTAATTCACTCCTGCAAACTCACATCCAAGTTCACGTTCTTACTCCCAGGCCCGTGCGCACCTCCCGCTGGGCTCCACGGAGCTTCTGCAGCCCGGGGGGACTCCAGTTCAATGCCGACTCCTTTGCTCATGCATCAGCCACGTGGAGACTGTCAAGGAGACAAAGCCACAGTAGCAATCGGGCCTGCCTCTTGGTTGTGGAGACCGGTGGAGAGGAGGAGTGGGAGGCTCTCTGTGCTCTGTTCCGGCACACCCTCAGCACTCCGCCGTGATTCATGAACCGAATTCACTCACACTTCCATTCACACTCCAAAATTAGCCGAGGGCGTGTCGGGCAAGGTAATTCATCCCTTCACCTAGTCATTCATTTGCTCAGCGCCTCTCTTCCGGCACTGTCCCGGGTACCCACCCTTTCTCCAGTCTACCGCCCATCTGGACAGCTCAAGAGACCAAAGTTGCCAGGTTCTTGTGGCAGCAGGGGTCCAGCCCTCCATCTCAAACCTGTGCAGACTGGCAGGGGTTGGGACACAGAGTTCAGGCTAGCTCTTTCTATCAGCCACTCTTACGGTTCCACACCTGGTCCCCAGGAGTCAGGCCTGCTCCCATCCCTCCTGGGAAGCTTCCATAATTGGCTCAATTAATTGGCTCAATTAGTTAGCATCTTCTAGGTGAGTGCCTCAGCTTCTTTCCCGCCTGGCCCCTGCCAGTGGGCTTTGCCCAAATCTTCTACTGTATGCCAGTTTTAGTGATAGTCACCAAGAGAAGAGCAGAGCTAAGAAAAAAAGGGGGCCCTGCCTTGATACACTAGCTGCTGGGGGAAGGGAGCCAAGCTGAGAGCAAGAAGTCTTGTCCTCTGTTCTGGAGGAGCAGTTATCTGACACTGCCTGTCCGTCGTACCTGACCCTGACCCTTGCTGCCCTGTACCTTCATCTGGTTCAATCCACCTTCTCAGGAGGCTACCACACGGAGTGGCCAGGCTCTGCTTGTCCCTTCTCTGCTACCCTTTCTGTGTATCTGGAGGCAAGGGACAAGGGACAGGTAGTTTGTCGGTTGTTCCCAGACTGTTGTCACTGTCCGTTGTTTTTGCTGCGTGTCTATTTGCTTGCTTCATCTTTGGAGACAGGGTCTCAGGTAGCTCAGACCAGCTTCAAACATAGGATTTAACGGAGGAATGATCTTTACCTTCCAAGTGCTGGGATCAACGGTGTGTGTCAGTACAACTGGCTTATTTTTAACTATATTTTATTTTTATAGCATTTATTTTACTAAGGCCCCCAGACAATCCTTTGAGTACAGTACTGTTTCTCTCTTCATCAAGTAGGGGTCTGACTGGTGCAAATGAGCCACCACTTGAACATACACATACAGAGCTTAGGCTTGGAGGTGACAAGCTGGACTGTTGTGTATCCTTATCTCCTAGGAGGGCACTTTGGTTTCTTGTGCATATCTTATCAGTCTAAGCCTCTTCGTTTCCCCTGACCACTGGGCTTCTGGTCACTTCCTAGTGGCCCTTGGTATGCCCTAGCTCCTATGCCAGAGGCTACCCACTCTGTGGCCACCACACCTCTGCTGTCCAAGGATCTGATATGTGGCAGAGCTTGGCCTGGTTCTTCAGGAGCATGTGGGAGTCCATGGGAAGAGCAAGGCCACCTTCCAGCTAGGACAGAAGGAGCAGTGATGGTGGCAGAGGATGCCTGCATGTCTAGTGCTTCCTTGGAGAAACCCTGAGATGAGGAAAGAGGGGTGGGGATGGAGTTTGGGGGAAAGAGTGTGACCTTTAAATTCCACTCTTACTCCTCAGCACATTACACATTATGGTAGTAGGGTTTGGAAAATAAAATATATCGCAGTGGGCTTGAATAGTCCAACCCCTCAAGTTAAGTCCACACTCTGAACATAGGGGCATATATGTATATCCTGAGCAGGACACAGTGGCACACATCTTTAATCCCAGCACCTACCTAGGAGGCAGAAGCAGGTGGATCTCTGAGAGTTCAAGGCCAGCCTGCTCTACAAAGTGAGTTCCAGATTGTCCAGAGCTACATAGTGATAATCTGTCTTGAAACAAACAAACAAACAAACAAACAAACAAACAAGAGCATATCTTGATTTGCAGTTGGGGGTCTTTGCATGGCAGGGGAGATAGATCAGTGGGTAAAGGCACTTACCACCAACCCTGACGACAAGAGTTCAAATCCCAGGACAACACATGGTGGAAAGAGAGAACGGAGGCTCCTGTAGGTTGTCCTCTGACTTCCACATAAACACACACACACACACACACACACAGACACACACACACACACACTCCTTCTTTCTTCCTCTCTCTCTCTCTCTCTCTCTCTCTCTCTCTCTCTCTCTCTCTCTCTCACACACACACACACACACACTCACACACACACACATACACATACACACACTTCACACTTTTTTTTAATAGAAAAAAAAAGGCTGAATGTGTGATAGACTCTTTAAGGCCAGCAGTTGAGAGAGTTGACAATGTCAAGCAGATCTCTGTGAATTCAAGGTCAGCCAGGGCTAGTCTCAAAAACAAACAAACAAACAAACAAAAACCAACCAACCAACCAACCAAAAACAAAAACAAAAACAAACACCCCCCCCCCCCAAAAAAAAGAAAACAGTCTTTGTAGGCATGTTTAACCCAGGGATCTTGAGATGAAGTCATCCTGGATTCCCAGGGAAGAATCTCAATTCAATTACAAGTGTCTTGAGGGGGGCACACAGAAGACCGGGGAAGGCCTGGCAGTGCTGGGCTGGAGCTCTAGGCTGTATAGACCCAGGAGTGTCTGGAATTCCTGGAAGGAGGGTTTAGAGGGAGGATTCTCCAGTGGGCTTGGAGACGGTCAACCCTTCTGACACCTGGCTTTGGGATTTCTGGCTCAAGAACTTTACAGAATGAAATTTCTGCTAACTAGTTTGTGGCCATTGCTTTGGCCAGAGGAAAAACACAATCACCTTCATTAAAACAGAGTACCGTTCTAAACCGGAGCTCAAAAGTCACCTGTGCGATCCAGACTGAGACCAGGGGCAGCCTGGTCACTGCGGGTAGAGAGAGGCGGGGGACCCCAGGCAGTGTGTGTCCTGCCTCCTACCAGGCTTTTAGCCTGTGCAAGTGGTTGGCTGCTAACATGGCACTGCTCTGATGTCCTCAGCAGCCCCTTCCAGGGCAGGCTGGGGGCTTTGTTCCTTTCCATATAGCAGGGAGACACTGAGAACATCTTCAAGGAAGTCGGGAGGCCTGATTGGGACTGACAACACATTTCTTGCTGTAGTTGGGCCTGGCTTCCTGGGCCAGATGCCTCCCTAAGGCTGACTTGGTCTCTCTGGCACCAATTCTTGCTAGAGCAGTCTGAAATGAGTCATGGTTGGGGGAGGGGAAGTCTAGAGCCTTTCTGGGGTGGTGACATGTGACTGGCTTCTGAGACTTTGCTGTGGGCAGAGCATCTGTGCCCCACCACCATTATCATTAACATCCTAACCAGAAGAGTAAGGTACTTGTCAGCAAGACTTGGGGAGGTGATGGGGTCACAAAGAGGGAACCTTGCTAAGACTCATGTCCTGAAGTACCCTAAAGAACTCCCCTCTCACCTGCTAGATGAGGATTCCCTGGAGAGGGAGCTATCTGTGTCTCGAGGAGCACCAAGCTCTCAAGGCCCCTCGTCCTCTTCCTAAACGGCCTAGGGATGGCTGGGAGGGAAGAGAAGCCAAGGTCCCCACTGGTGCATGCAGGAGTCAGGAGCCAGGACAGAGTCAAAGCTGTGTTAAGGGCAGCCGATGGTTCTCAGGGTGCCATTGCTGCTGGTTGTGGCAAGCTTCTCAGCTCCCGCATCCTGTGATATTCACCTCTGCCAAGGCCCAACTGCCACAACAGCTGCCGCAGACGTGGTGCGGACACCAACTCAGGCACGCTTCTGTTTTGCCACCTAGATCACCATCCAAGCTATACTCTCCTCCAAACCAGGGAGGCTGCTGTCCCCTGAGCCTCTGGCTCGGTGCTACACATATAACCAGAGAAACAAGCCGGCTGGCTGTGCCAGTCTGTTGGCTTTAGTCTCTAGCTCTGCTTGTACCCAGGCCCTATTTTCTTTCTTTCTTTCTTTCTTTCTTTCTTTCTTTCTTTCTTTCTTTCTTTCTTTCTTTCTTTCTTTCTTTCTTTCTTTCTTCTTCTTTCTTCCTTCCTTCCTTCCTTCCTTCCTTCCTTCCTTCCTTCCTTCCTTCTTTCCTTCCTTCCTTCCTTCCTTTTACAATTTTTTAGGTATTTTCTTTATTTACATTTCAAATGTTATCCTTTTTCCTGGTCTCCCTCTGAAAACCCCCTTCCCTTATTCCCTCCCCCTCTCCCACTCCTGCTTCCTGGTCCTGGCATTCCCCTACACTGGGGCATAGAGCCTTCACAGGACCAAGGGACTCTCCTCCCATTGATAGCCAACTAGGCCATCCTGTGTTACATATGCAGCTAGAGCCATGAGTCCCACCATGTGTACTCTTTGGTTGGTGGTTCCTATTTTCTTTATTCAGAAGAGGAACCAAGAACCCCAAACTACTGAGTGTGACCCTAGCTGTGGCTGCCTGAGCAGGGGTAGAAGGGAAAGCAGGCCTCAAGGAAGGAGCAGTCAGTTTTCACCCTGACAGTCCATATGGGAGGGCGTGGTGTGGCTCTTGGAGACAGTCCCCAGGGGCATCTCCAGAGATGGCCCAGATGCTTCCCTCCCTGCCTAGATGCATTCTTCATCTTCAAATGGCTGACATATCACAGGTTTTTGAGACCCGCTCAACTTGGCACAGGGCAGAGATCTTTGCTCGTTTGCTGGAATTTTTTTTCCTTTTTCTTGGGGGCTGGTAGGGTGAGTTATTTCTCATCCCTGTGTGTCCCCTGGGTGCCTGCCCAGTGCCTGTGGGATGTTTACCGCTCCCTGCGTTGGTTTCTGGGTGGCCAGGTGAGATCAGGGCTGTGGTGGAGAGCAAGGAGGGGGAGGGGCGAGCAGGAAGACTCATTTCCTGACTGACTGACAAGGCTGATAGCATCTCTCCCATCCCTTCCCCCCCCCCCCCCCCCGGGAACCTGCTTACAGAGGAGTTCAGCTCCAGTCATCGCAGCCGTCAAACGCACCTCTCTGTCCTGTGCAGATAAACTCATCACTCTGGAAGGCAGGCAGGCAGGCAGGGAGGCCCAGGCGCGGGTGTGCGGAGGGGCACAGACCCACTTCTTGTCCCCCACCTGGTGCCAGGAGGCTGGCATGTTGGAAATGTAGTGGGGAGCTTCTCTCCCCTCTGCTTTCCCTCACAAAAGACCAGGCAGGATGGCTGAGGAGGGGTCTCCCAACCCTCAGAGGGGAATGTAGGTGAATGGAGAAACACCCCATCACTCCAGGCAAAGAGACAGAGGCCTTTCTCGGAATCCAGGGCCAAGGGTCCAGAACAGTCCCTGAAATGCCTGTCTATATACCCCAGCTGCAAGATGTACCTATAATAAAGACCAAACCCTTTTAGCCCCTTTGAAGTCATAGATGCTATTGAGATGTGACTCTCTCCCTGCCCCAAAAGCTCAGGTTGAGAAGTCCTAGACTATCGGCTTCCAGTCTGGATGTGCATTCGTGCAGTGTATATGCGAACTGAAGGCATGTAGCAATATTGTCTCACAGCCTGGGTAGGCATCTCAGGCTGATAGGGCACAGCACTGATTTGCTGAGAGATCCACATGGCTCACATCCAGTAGCCCTGGCTTTGTGTACACAGGCGTGTGCCATCATAAGACATACCCAAACTCACTCCTAGTGGTTCCACTGCTACTTTATGGGGCTGGGGGCAACTGTTGCCCTTCTGGAACTGTGGACACACAAGTGTGCAGAATGAGGAGCCCTCTGTGAAAGCAAAACCCAAACTGGTATGTGGATTGTCACCCTCCTGGGCATGTCTCAGCCTGGGCTTCTCCTGCCTTGCCCTAAATTCTAGATGACATTATCTGAGGTGACTGGACATGTTGGAAAACCCCATGTCCTCTGCAGCTGGAACCTGTCCCTATCCTGTGTGTCACTTCTAAATACATTGTGAAGGGACAGCCCTGGAAATAGCTACTGGATACTTGCCTAGGCCATTGTCCTGGTCTATCT
This sequence comes from Mus caroli, assembly GCF_978045245.1. Classification (NCBI taxonomy): domain Eukaryota; kingdom Metazoa; phylum Chordata; class Mammalia; order Rodentia; family Muridae; genus Mus; species Mus caroli. The sequence continues at coordinate 41,556,302 of NW_028227266.1, read as the reverse complement.
GGCTAGTGGCCTGAAGGAAGGCAGGCAGCAAAGCAGAGGGATCAGGGGACTCCTCCCACCCACGTGGGCAAGTTTGACCTAGATCTATTACCTCAGCTGTGCTCCTTACTATGCACAGTCCTGGGGCTGTCGGGTCACCAGGGCATGGCTGAGGTCACACTATCACCCTTTAGGCTAACACACACACACACACACACACACACACACACACACACACACACCCCGAGTCAGTAATGCTGGTGGAACAACGAAATGAGGATGTGTGTGTAGCCAAGACCTGAAGGCAGAGATAGGCCTGCTTGCTTTCTTCCTTTCTTCCTTTCTTCCTTTCTTCCTTTCTTGCTTTCTTCCTTTCTTCCTTTCTTCCTTTCTTTCTTCCTTCCTTCCTTCCTTCCTTCCTTCCTTCCTTCCTTCCTTCCTTCCTTCCTTCCTTCCTTCCTTTCTTTCTTTCTTTCTTTCTTTCTTTCTTTCTTTCTTTCTTTCTTTCTTTCTTTTCTCTCTCTCTCTCTCCCTCCCTCCCTCTCTCCCTCTCTCCCTCTCCCCCACCCCAACTTCTACTACCCCTCACTCCATGTATGTGTGTGTATGTATGTGCATATCTAAGTCCACACTTGTGGCTTCATGTGTGTGTGCATGTGTGTATGTGTGTAAGTGCATATGTAAATCCAGGCTTGTGTCTTCACTTTAGGTGAAAGATGCATTTGAACACTGGAGAAAACTGTTCCTTCCTATTGGACCCTGCAACCACATGCATAGTGAGAAGGGGGCTAGAGGACACATGGAGGCTTCTAGGAGGAGGTGGCACTTTCTGTGTCCCTTAGGAGTCGCCAAGGAGTGTTGCTCCAACCTAGCCACTAAGTGATCATCTTTGTTTAACCACAAGTCTGACTGCTTCATTTTCAGCCTGGCACAATCAGGAACCTCCTCATTCCTGGCCTTGCGTATGAGCAACTGTGACAGAAGCCCTTGGATGGGCCTCTGGGTGTGATAGGGAGGTTCCTTCCCTTAGGCTGCTCAGGGGTGCATGTTGAAGTCACGCTTGCCAGTTTCTGCCTGATCCAGTCTCCTTGCCAGTTTTCATAGGCCCCCAACAAAATGGGAGGGAAGGATGCATAGAACCCCCCCCCCCATGTAATGCGTATACTCCTCAATAATGCAGATTCTTGCCCCACTCACCATAGGGCACCTTTGACCAGCTTCCGGTTCTGGGGAGGATGACTATATATGGATGTGGGTGTAGTGGTGGGCAGAAGAAACAGTTTGCAAACACTTGGTGTGACACTCATGGGCCACCACATACGAATGCAAATGTCTGTCCTCTACGTGGTAGCATGTAACCCGCCTGTAGGCTTGGGCAAGAAGTAGAGAAGACAGGAGGTCTACCTTTGGAGTCCATCTATATCCCCTATACCACAGCCAGGGGTGGTCTGTCTCTCTGGGGGTTGCAGGACTCCAGGCAGCAATATGCTGGGCTTGGCTGGAATCCTGGTGTGGGACAGGACATTAGCCAGCCTCATATCCAGAAAAGACTGCAGGAGTATAGCAGGAGTCTGAGGAGGCCCTCCCTACTTTGGCTTCTAGTGCTAAATGTGTGTTTATTTTGGTCCTTCTATGTGACATGGAAACACATATGCTTACTCGCCACTGCTCTGTCTTCCCTTGAGCAGTTGGACATGGTGCCAAGGTGGCTACAGCCTGGCCCTCATGACAGTCTCTCTTTCCAGCTCCATTTCCAGTTTCCCAAAGAGAAGTCCCCCTGGTTTCTACAGCACAGGGTCAAGGCACTGAGGGGTGAAATTATCTTATGCCAGGCTCCCAGGAAACGTGGGTTTCCTGATAGCTCAGATGTGATCTTAAAAGCCAGAGCTCAATGAGCAGCGAGTGACTAAAGCACTTGGAATTCCTTCATTCAAACACACTATCAAAGGTACAGATTGTTATGCCTGGCTCCAGGAGGATCAAGGGGAAGAGAGCCCTGTGTCACAGGGGCGCCTTCTACTGACCCCATGGCACAGCTAGGCAGGCATTCTGGTCTCATTGTGCAGATAAGGAAATTGAGGTACAGAAAGGACCCATGCTCTGCTAAGGACTGCTCGCTGTGGTTTGTGTTCACGTCTGCCTCAGTTTCTGCCTCTGTATCGCTGCAAAGTCAAGATTGGAGGAGCTCAGCCGGGCGTGGTGGCGCACGCCTTTAATCCCAGCACTCGGGAGGCAGAGGCAGGCGGATTTCTGAGTTCGAGGCCAGCCTGGTCTACAAAGTGAGTGCCAGGACAGCCAGGGCTACACAGAGAAACCCTGTCTCGAAAAACCAAAAAAAAAAAAAAAAAAAAAAAAGATTGGAGGAGCTCAGTCTCCCTCCCACCTGTGCTCAGCCCAGGAGCTGGAACATGGACGGACATCTTCCTACAGGACAGACATGAGCAGTGCTGGAAGAAAGGGCAGGAGTGGCCTAAGAGGAGTTCAGGAGAGGACGGGGCTGTTTCGTGACACTGCTGGAGGTCTTGTTCATTGGAGAGCCAAACTCTGTGGCTTAGAGCAGGTTCTTTTCCTCTTCAATTGCCAACACAACTCCCTAGGAGGCTGACCTGACATTCATTCCTCATAGTGTCCTTTATCATGGAGTAGTGCAGAGGACCCAGCTCCACTCTTTGTTAGAATCCCGGACCTAGGGACAGGAGCTGTCTTCCCAAAGCTGTCCGCTTAGGACCTCTGCTTTCCTTCTCCAGTCCCTGGCTCTTATCCCTGTGCCCAGGTTCAGCAGTGTTTCATCCTTTTATCTGGCTGGGAGAGGGTGGAGGCGGCAGTGGGGGTTATGCTTGTCACCAGCAGAATGAGTGTGCAAAAGTCAGCAGATGCCGTGAGAACATCAGTTAGGTGCGGGGGCTGGAGGGGTGTGTTTCCTGGGGGCTTGGGAGGTTCCTAGGTGAACCCCCCTTAAGCTGTGAAGAATGTGAAGAGAGAACAGCTGTATGTGCCTGAGGGATGGTAAAGGTGGAGGCTGGGAAGGGGAAGTGTCAGGGGAGGGGGGAAAGAGGCTCCTGAAAGGGAAGACACCCCCAGCCCTGTTCTGAGGTCAGACAGATGGTGGCAGAGTCTGGGTTAAGCCAGAGTGGGGATCTCTGCAGAGCTGTCCTGCTGCCTGAGTGGTGGCACCTCCAAGTCAGTGGGCTTGGCTAACCCTGTACAAGAAAGGACAGCCCAGCCAGCCAGGGGCTCAGATGGTAGCCCTAGGATCCTTCCTTCCTTCCTTTCTTCCTTCCTTCCTTCCTTCCTTCCTTCCTTCCTTCCTTCCTTCCTTCCTTCCTTCCTTCCTTCCTTCCTTCCCTCCCTCCCTCCCTCCCTCCCTCCCTCCCTCCCTCCCTCCTCCTTCTTTCTTTCTTTCTTTCTTTCTTTCTTTCTTTCTTTCTTTCTTTCTTTCTTTCTTTCTTTCTTTCCTTTGGTTGTTCGATACAGGGTTTCTCTGTAGCCCTGGCTGTCCTGGAACTCACTCTGTAGACCAGGCTGGCCTCGAACTCAGAAATCCTGCGGCTGCCTCCCAAGTGCTGGGATTAAAGGCGTGTGCCACCACTGCCTGGCTTAGGATCCTTTTCTAACCATCTTTGAGTACCCATGCCCATACCACCCTCGGCCACTGCCTGTCTTGCCCACCAAGGCAGCTCGGTGGCAATTCTGCCTTTCCAGGAGCTCCAAGTCCTATCCAGGCTTTTCCTTCCAGGCTACTCACTGGAAAGTTCATCTTCATGTCTTCATCCCACCCAGATGGTGGGATGCAGGAGCGAGGGGGGTGGGGGAGAAACGACCCAGCAGTGGCCCACCCCCTCCCATCTGCAGGGGCCTTGGAGCATATTGCTTGTGGCAGCGTGTCAGGAGGCTCGATGTGGCACAGCCAGGCAGGCCTGACAGCGGAAATTGGAAGCTGGCTGCTGTTTGACAGGTATATTATTCCTGCTGCCCTCGATTTATTTACCAAACAGCGCACGGAGCCCCAGAAAGCTTTCAGCGGAAGGAGAGGGTGGAAGCCAAGGGGCCTCTGCAACGGTCAGGCAGCCTTGGTGTGCTGAGGAGGAGGCTGGGACTTCCTAAGGAGGCTCACCCAGTCTTTGAATGACCTAGAGACTTTTCAGTGAGCATCCTTGAGGTTCCAGCAGATGTTTCCTGAGCATCCTGGGTCCAGATATGGGGAGCAAGGAGGTTTGGGGAGAGCAGGGTACAATGAGTTGGATGGGTTCAGGGACTCACTGGCACAGATGTTCAGCTGAGTGAGGACTGACTTCTGTCCAGTGCAGGCTCCCTCCGCTTGGAAGAACACATGGCCAAATTGGCACCAGCAGTGCCTAGCCATGGCAAAAGGAAGAATATTTAGAATCAGATAGTCAAGGATAGAAGCCTAGGTTGGTTAGATGCAGAATTTGACCTACAGAAGGACCAGCCCTTTGGAACACTGCCCTCCCCGCAGCAAGTGCTTACAGCCACAGTGCCTCGTTCCCAGACTGTTGTGAGAAGAAAATAAATAACAGTTTCTTTTTTTTTTTTCTTTGAGCCAGGGTCTCATATAGCCCAGACTGGCCTGGAACTTGCTATGTCACTCCTTGATCCTCCTGTCTGCATCTCCCAAGTGCTGGCTGGGATTATAGAAGTGCACCACGGTGCCTGGTTTTATGGGGTATTGGAGATTCAACCCAGGGCTTTGTGAATGATAGGCAAACCCTCTTTTGAGCTACCTCCGACGAATAGCTCTTCAAAGGCTGTGTGAATGAATCTTAAGAAAACACAGCAAGCTCACATGGGAGCTTGATGTGTTTGGTGGAATGAGTCACGGGCTGGGAGCTCGGAATGTCTGCAGCGGTTTAGAGGGGTTGTCAGTGTGGGTGTGTAACTGGAGAAGTTCAGGTATAGATTTGCCCTGAGTGAGAGACATGAGTGCTCATCAGAGGGGCCTTAGCTGCCTCAGGAGCCTGGGAGTACGTGTAGGTGTCTGAGTGTGACCGCAGGCTGGTCATGTAGAGAGAGGGCATGCCAGGGGGAGTATGGTGCCTGCGTTTGCAGTGGGCTCTGTGACAGAGACTCAGGAATGCGTGGGAGCATGTTTGCTTCAGTAGGGTGTGGGGTGGTGTGCCGGGGCATCTATGGGGCAGGCATGTGTTAGTGTGCTCCTCCATGCAGACACAGGCATCTAGTTCTACAGGATTATCTTATATTCATGCTCCTGCTGCAAGAGTCACTGAGTTCCAGTGGCACAGAGCGCGGAGGAGCAAGCCTGCCAGCCTACCTCAGTGGGGAGCCACAGAGTGGAGCACACTGTAGACACTTCTTCCTGGCGTCATCCTGGAGCTCCCAGAGACTTTCTGCCCATCTCTGTCTTCTCAGCTTCTAGGGGATCCCTTGGTATTTAACCATCTAACCCCCTCTGCCCCCAATATACTGACTGTGAAAGTCCAGCCACCCTCTGCCATCATGGCTGCAGAGCTGACAGCTGGCTCAGAGGTAGAGGAATGCAGGCACGGGGGGCCTGAAGCAATGGGATCCTGTAGGCTTTGACTCCTGAGGGCTTTGGATATCTATCAGCCAGCAGGCTGCGGATGGGGTGATGAGGTGCCAAGGTGCCTTTGAGGTAATAATTGGTGTGTGTGTGTGTGTGTGTGTGTGTGTATGTGTGGGAGAATAGGGCACTTGTGAATAGCATCTGTGAATCAGGCAGTCTCATTGACCCTAGATAAGCTTCCATGTGGGGCAGCTTCTTCTCTCTGGGATCATCAGGCTGCAGTGGGGATGCTCCACTTGCCATTTCTACATAAAGGTGAAGAGCTACCGAGTCTGGAAGAACAGCAAGGACTTGAGGCTCTGTGCCTTAGGTGATGTAATGTATTTTGGCTCTAACACTGGTACCCAGTCTCTGGTCCAGCATCTGACTTGAGGCTTGAAACATCTCAAGGCGACTCTTGTATGCTGGGTGCTTTGGAGAAAGGTAGTGCAGTGGCCAGCAAACCGTGCAGCCTGCCAGCCAGCAGTGGGAGAGCAGCACTGAAGGCCAGGGCCCTGTTGTGTCCATGTACATGTCTATGCTAGAATTTGGGCCTCTAGGGAAGGTGGAGCAGCAGAAAGGCTGGCCAGTGTTATCTCCCCAACACAGGGCAAGACATGTCCATCACCAGCATCCTCTGTGACCCTGTTCCTTCTGAACCCCCAGATCCAAGGGTGCCCGTGTCCTTATCCTGTCTTGCTTCATGGGAAGTTTCTGCTCCCACTCTGGCATGGCTAGCACTGACTTTGCATCTCTCCTGCCTGTTTCTGAACTTGGCTGTCTCCCTCTCCCCTTCTCATTTCAGTAGTCACCTGCATCCCTCTCTGCCCACCCCATCTCCTCTCCTGCATCCCTCTCTGTCCATCCATCTTCTCTCCTGCATCCCTCTCTGCCCACCCCATCTCCTCTCCCTCTCCCTATAGCCCACCTTCCCCCCTCTCTTCTAAATTCTCTCCTCTTGGAGCCTGACGTGCCTTCACACTAAATTCTGTTCCCTATCCTCTCTTTAGAGCATAGCTGTGCTCAGAAGAGTGGTAAATAAGGAGGAAGAAGCAGGGCCTGGAGCCTAGAGCTTTGAGAGCTGCCTGCAGTCTCCTGATGGGACTGTCAGAACTTTAGAGACTTAGGGTCTTCGGCTACACATCACTTTGTGTACATGCACATACACACATACATGTGCTATACATGTGTTCTTCTGTGGTATGGAGTCCTCCCTTCCTGAGGAGAGGAGAAAGCCATTGCAAGAAAACAAGAGAAGAATCCAAAGCTGGCTCTTCATGTGCGTTAGATGTTTATTAGGGAGTGGGCAGGTGAGGGAGGATGTGGAGTGGAAGGGCTTGGTGTGTTGTTGGTGGCTCATTTTGTCCTCAGCTCTCTCACTCAGAGGCCTCAAGTCTGGCTCTTGTTGCAGGCCTGGAACCCCTTGCACAAGTGAGACTCAGAAACGAGGCCATCCTAGTGGGGCCACCAAGATTTTCAAATGGCCAACAGAGAAGGTAGAACAAAAAGAAAGGAGGGAAGAAGAAGACAGAAGGAAGGGGAAAAGAAAATGTGAGAAGAGGAAAAGGAGGAACGGGAGGACCAAGGGAAGGAGTGGGGGAGGAAGAGGAGAAGGAGGAAGCTCAGAGAGGTACAAACAAACTTCACATATAAGTTCAGATCAAGCAGGTTGCTGCTTGTGGACACCATGCCCACCCCTCTCTCCATTTCTATCTACCCTCTCCACCCTCTCAGCTATCCCTTGGTCACCCTAGGCAATCCTAGTGGGGCCACCAAGCTCTTCAAATGGCCAACAGAGAAGGTGGAACAAGAAGAAAGGAGGGATATTGTAGCCTTCTTTCAGCCATAGTGGTCTGCCTCTTGGCCCCAAGGCAGGGGACAGTTGACCCTGGCCAGACCAATGACCTCACCATAAAGATTGGTCTAGAGATAGAAGAGATAGATCTAGAAGCCAGATTTAGGGATATTTGTTGAGGATTTGGGGAAGGGACTTTCTTTCTCTTGGTCAAGCTAAGGTGGCATAAGTTTATTAAAGCTGCTTTGTAAGCCTGGATAAGACATTCTGAGAATAAAGCCAACACAACACAAAGGCAGAGAGCAAGGACCTGGATACAGCCTTACCTGAATCGCCTGGATACAGCTGTGCCAGAAGCGTTGAAGTTGTAGTCTATGCCACCCCCTGGCTTTCTTGCTCAAGTCAGTGTGACTTGGGTTTCTGAGTCTTGGAAACAAGGAGTTAACTAGCACAGATATTGATGACTTGACCCCTCTGAACTAGCGTTCCCTCATGTGCAAAATGATCTGTTATTAATTCTAAAAGCACTGGTGCTGAAGAATGCCTAGTAGGTCCAAGACCAGGGGCACCAATTATTTTTGTACAAAGTCTTCTGCCTCTGCTCTCTCACTTGATCTTTTAAGAAGTCCGTGAAGCTCTGGGCTGATTAGATGGTCCACTTTCAGGGGTAGGATCTCATAGTCCCGGGTGACAGGGGACAAGCGGCATCAGCCACCCTTCTCGTTTATGCCCACAGGATGCTAATCTAATCTTCGAGGCATAAAATATCCAGACTCCACCCTCTAGGATCCCACCAGGTTCTGCCCATGTGCAAGGCCCAGTGGGAGATGGAAAGATTAGAGGAAAAGCTGAAGTCTGAATCAAGTCTCCCTCTCTCTGATGGCCTTAGGTATACATGTCCTTTAACCAGAAGTGAGCATCTTGTATGACAACCTCTTCTCGGGCTCCCATAACCTCTTCCTTTCTTTGGGTCTCATACTGATTGTGACTGGTTTAATCTCTGCTCAGCCAAAACATGCCCAGGTGACTCCTTTCTTAGCTACTTCTTCACAGACCTCTTTGTGTGACACTGTTGTCCGCAGAGGCTGTCATTGTGTACCCAGTGGCATCCAACTATTTGGATACAGGCACATGGACTCGGCATGCTGGGACTTTGTCCTGGTTGGTATTCCCTAATAGTCCTGGGACATCTTTCAGTCCCATGTTCCTCCAGGATCAGAGTGAGCCACACTCCATCTCCACAGCTTTCCTGATCCCTTGCATCAAAGCTGTCTTCCCCCATGCCTGTCTCCTTCTGCCCTATCAGTTGGGTGTTGGTGTCTGTGGGGTGTTTGTCTGATGTTTCCTGGGGCAGAGGGACTATAAATAAGTCTGTCTGGCTCTCCCAGGCCCGTGGCTCTCCCTGCCCCTAGCAGTCATATGGTAGATGCTTAGTGGCTGTTGGTTAAATCCAGTGATAGAACTTAGAGTGACTCTCTGTGATTCATCCTCTTATGAGACTTTGCAGTAGCAGTGGCTTTGGTTCAGAGTGTTTTCTTCTCTTGTAGGTGCTAGGCATGTCCCCCTGCCTGTCCAGCCCTGATTCCTGTCACCAAGGCTCCGCTCAAGGCAGGGTATCCCCTCTTCTGGATATCATTCTTCACTGGTGGTTACAGAAAGCCCTCCAGCAGCCCCTTCCTGACTCTACCCCTGGTGACAAGGGACTGTGTTTTGAATTTAAAATGTTCTCCATGAACTCATATGTTGAAGGCTTGGTCCTTGACTGGCAGTACTTTTTGTGGGACTCTTTGGAAGTGGGACCTAGCTGCGGGCAGAAGGTCCCTTGGTGCTGGCCTTTGGAAGTTACAGCCTGGTGCCTGGTTTCTGTCTGCCTTTTCTGCTTCCTGGTGGGAAGTGATGTAAGCAGCCTCTGCCACTTGCTCCCACCGCAGTGACATGAGCTACTCTGCCACCTCTGCCTGCTGCAATAGGATACAACTCTCAGAAACCATGAACCAAAATAAATGTTTTCTTTTATCAGGCAATCTATCACAGCAATATGTATAAAATCATGAATACTTGAGGAGTCCTTGGCTGGGCGCTCTCACACCAGTACCTCATCTGATCTCCCAGCACCGTGTCTGACACACTCTGGTTACAACACAGATGGCAGTGGCCTTTCTGTTACAAGCATCTTGGGGTACATGGTCTGTGGCAGCTCTTGCCTTCACACTTGGCTCACCAGTAATGGTCTGTTAAGGCAGTGTGGATGTGGAAGGTGAGTAATGTTAAAAGGAAGAGAACACTGCAGTCATCTAGAGCTGCAAGAGCTCAGGGGAGCAGGGAACACCTCCTCACGGATGAGGTGAGCACCTGCCTGGTCTGGAGACCCGAGCCCTAGACCTGGGCTTCAGCTCTTGTAGCCGAGTAGATTGGGTTTCCATTGTGTTACTTCAGTGAAACCAAGCTGCTTTCAGAGATCACACATGTAAGGGAAGCCAACTTCAGACTCCAGGTTGCCCTAAAACCGAGGAGGAGGCAAGAGTAAGTCAGCGGGGACACTCCACCAGGTCCATTCTGACAATGACACTGTGCCTCCTGAGCCCTGTCACCTGGCTACTTGTGATTTGGTGAGCGAGTACACTGCTGGGCCACATGTCACTAAGGGTTGTGGCCAGGCATGAGGGAAGCTGGCCTGGCTTGAAGGCCAAGGATGTTAGAGAGAAAGATGCCAAAGAGAGAGGTGAAGTTTGGGTTAGAGCCTTGGGTCACAGGCAACAGTGATATACTTTCTCCATCTATCTTGGTGCAGTGTTGGGATAGGAAGAGAAGACCCTCAAAGACCCTTTGAGTACTGGGCTCAGTACACCTGCCAATACTGCACTACTTAGTGTCCTGCCACAAATAAGCCATATCTTGAAGGGGCTTCCAAACAGGCAAGTCAGGCAGGGTCTTCTTCATTGACCCTCAGGACCCTCATGTCATGCACACATGCCCTGAAACCAGCCTGGTTCAGGTAATGTGTCTACCCTTTATCCATGCCAAACCATGCACCTCCTAGGCCAATAGAAGCATACTTACAAGAAGTTTGGTGCTTTGGCCCCTCCCTGCATCCCATGCTCAGCTCCAGATTGGTTCTATGCAAGGAGGAGGAGTCTGGGGGACCAGAACCAGGAAGCAGAGGCTAAGATGAGCCCCATGCTCCTGGCATCTCCCAGAAACCCTGAAAAGTTTGTTTTCCTCCTCTTCAACCTTCTCTGTCTCCCTTCTGTTGCCTAAGGAAGAGGCTCTGGATCCCGGTGAGTAATGCAGTATTGACAAGTTGTTTCTCTCTTCTTGGTAACCAGCTCGGTGAACAACAGATCAATTCGCAATCAAAGCTGCTTCCTGGGCCCAACACCACCCTGGGTGCTAACGCAAGCACTCTAGTCTAGATATCTGGACTGGCCTTCCTGCTTGCCTGCCTTCTGGGGGGTAAAGGCAGGAGGAGTTGGGACTATAAGCTAGCCCAGATCTGCATGAGGGTGAGTGCCAGGTAGGACAGGAAGAGAAACAGAGGCTCTCAAAAAAGAAGAAGGAAGAGAAGAAGGAGGGGGAGGTGGAGGGGGAGGGGGAGGGGGAGGAGTGACGGGGAGGGGGAGGGGGAGGGGGAGAAGAAGAAGAAGAAGAAAAAGAAAAGAAGAAAAAGAAAAGAAGAAGAAGAAGAAGAAGAAGAAGAAGAAGAAGAAGAAGAAGAAGAAGAAGAAGAAGAAGAAGAAGAAGAAGAAGAAGAAGAAGAAGAAGAAGAAGAAGAAGAGGCTGGGCTTGCTTCCTGGGGGAGTGCTCTGGAACAGGTCCTGCAGGCAGGGAAGGAGGAAGTGTGGCAGAGGGAAAGGGAAGTTCCAGGCAGGAAGAAGGCTTGGAGTGAAGCTCTGCAAATCAGAACAGAACAGCTGTCTTCCTCTTCTAGAGAGGAAGTGAGTCCATGGAAATATGCCCCGTCGGACAGAGGGGAGGTGGTGTTCAAGCCCAAGGAGAGGCAGAAGAGCATCAGCTGATATGTGCTGATTCTATCATGTTCAGTCACATACTCATCTACACCTCAGTTTCCCCATCTGTAAAATGGGGGAAGCAATACTAATCCTCTCTGGGGGACTTGTGGGGATGGATAAGAGGAGATGAGAACAAGCGTGTGTGTGAAATGGAAGCTGTGGAGCAGACCCAAGAAACTGGGACTAGAGTCCCACAGAGGACATCTGGAGCCCCCGCATGGTGCTGCATAACCACACCACTTGCAGACACGTTAGTTAGGTGTCGTCATCTGGGAGAAGAGAATAACAAACCTTCACACCACAAGACAAATACACATTGTCAGTGAGACAATGTATTCCTGGCACCAAGTGGCTCAGTTCATGTCACTGCTCTTCTGGGGAGCTGGGTGATTGGTGGGACAAGTGACATGTGAACGTGGCCACAGCTCTGGTCATCCGTCTGACCTTGCCTGACCTTGGGGAGCCTCAGTTTCTGGGTGTTGAATATTAAGTTGTTAATGTGAGCCACATTTGGTTGCTGTGTGGTCTCCTAGCTTATTGGTGTTGTTTACAATAACGAGGAGGGGGACCAGATCGAATGTCCAGCTCTGATGTCAGCAACTGGAGACGAGAGAGGAGAAAAGATGGAGGGATGGGAAGTGTGATGAGAACTTGAAGTTAGCAAGCCAAACAACCCAGGGTCCGCTGGGGCTGACTGGGACCCTGTTTCTGCTCCCTCCTTGGAGAGCAGCTGAGCCGCGCTCTGGTCTGGCCCAGCCCTTGGGGCTCACAGGAGGCTAGTCTCCAGTCTCCCATCTGTCACTGATGGATGCTCAGGCGGGGCGTCTGTGAGGGCTGCAGGCGGGATCGATACTCTAATCAACACCACATGAGTCGCCAGCCTTTCTTCCCTACCCCAAACTGGGAGGTGGGTGGGTGGGTGGGGGAGGGTGTTAGGAGTTGCCAAGATGAGAGAGATTATTAACTCCACTGGTGAGAACCCCACTGCATGAATAGATGAATGGCTGAGAGGAGGAGGAACAGTAGGAGATGCCAAAGAGCATCCTCCCAGGGGAGAGCCAGAGTTTGCCTAGCGGCCTCTTGGGCTCTTGGGTCCTGTCTTGAGGCAGAGGGCCAGCCATCAGATGGCTGGCCAGACAAGGGCCCAGGGGACATCACCACCTCCTGCTTTCTGGTTCTTTTGCCTACAGTACATTTCTAATGCACACCCCATCCCTTTGCTGTGTCATATCAGCCAATGTCTTCACCCTGTCACCTTCTGCACAGGGTGCTGGATCTCTGTCCCTCCCCTCTAGGCCTTGTGCCTTCCCATCTGGGAGCTGACTGTAGGTCTCCATGTTAGGTAGATCTAGATCTTGCTTTGTCTACTGAAGTGCAGACTTTTGTTTCTTTCTGGCCTGCTTACTAGGGCCCACCCAATACCTTTTCCTGGGCGGCTACCTGAGCTGTGCCTGGGCAGAAGTGGAAGGGCTTGATGGTCTTACCTTGCTGCCTCTTTGGACAGCTGCCTTTGATAGCCTGGAGCCTGGGTATACACCACCAGCTTCCGAAAGGTGGTCTGTGTCTCTCCTGCTCTCCGGTGCTGAACCATGTGAGGCCAGGTCCCTGAGCCCAGCAGTCCTACCTGGGAAAGGGCTGGCCCTAGTGATACTCTGCTAAGGCTTAGCTGTTTGATTGTGGATAAGTCACTTTTCTCTCTTTGCCCAGCTGCACAAACAGAGTGCACTCTACCTTTCTGGCCCCAGGGAATTCCAAGGGACAAAAAACCCAGTGGCCCGTGAAGGGTCAGGCAGGCATTGGCAGGCCTGGGTGTGAGCAGATGCCAACTCCAGAGTTTGAATGCCAATTCTCCCAGCTCGATGGGCTCTCAGTGAGGAGACAACACCGGAATTATGACACAGCATGCTCGAAGCCAACAGGAGAGAACTGAGACCTTGTCTCAAAACAAACAAAACTTAAAAGAGGCAGGAGTGAAAGAGTAGATGGATGTGGGGAAAGACCACAAGAAGTTACCAGAGAGAGGATGCTCTCTGAGCCAGTCCCTGGAACCACATTTCATTCTCTGTCTTCTCTCATTTAAATTTGCACACCAAGACTATGTTCCATAGGTATGTGTGATGTGCAGAGCCAGGGATGTATGGCCACATGCTTGACCACACATGTCAGAGTGTCTGGAGCTCCCATTGACCTCATGGCTCCTCACACAGCTATGAAGGTGTACCTGGTCTATGCACTTTATGCCTGCCCTCAAACTAGAATGCCATATCCAGGAGAGACATAAGGGAACCAAGAGGTAAGACAGGGAGAGTGACCAGTTTGATGTTACACAGCAAGCAGAGCTATGACCTCAGTTCCAGGGCCAGTGTGGTTTATGCAAGATGGGTGATTTACAAACTTGGTTTCTGAGGGCCCCAAGGCTGGCCTAGATGCTAGAGGGGGCACATGACTGGAAAGTAAAGAGGACTTGGAAGACCAAGGCTTGCTTCTTCCTTTCTACGTTAGACAGAATTGCACCCTTACTCTTTGATCCAAATTTAATTTCTGGGCAAAATGCAAAAAACAGAATCCTATGGCAAAAACCATGTTAAAGCCCCCACCCTGTGCGTTACTGCACAACTCAGCTGCCAACAGATTTCATCCCCTGGTTCCCTGACCATGTCTGTCAGCCCTTCCTCTTGTCAACTGTTCCCTGCATGCTGTCCCCATCTGCCCCTGAGTTGTCTGTGATCTTCTTCAGACTGTGTCCCTCGAGACCTCTCTGTACCCCTCTCTTCAGTCAATCAGCCCTGGAACTGTCCAGCACCGACAGCTGCTCTCTGCTGAGAGATGAGAGCCTTTCCGGACAGCCCTTTGTAGTTGAACAGACACCATCTCACAATTGAACTTGAAAACCAGAGGCCAGCAAGAGATACCCCTGGTCAATGAGGCCATTTGGGGCTGCTTCTCCCACACTGTGAGCTCTGAAGCTTGCTCAGCTACCTGCAGAGTCCTGACAAGATGGCAGAGTCAGCGAGCATGGTTGTGGGCTGCACACAGACATAGATTGTCTGGCTGCTAAGCCAGACTCTGACTTGACCTTGGCCAAGTTCTATGGCTTCCTCCTCTGCTTGGCAGCATAGCTGATGACTACAACATACAACTTGCTGATGTGGCCATGAGAATTAGCAAAGAGATGGCTGGGCAGGTAGCTCATCGATGGAGCTCTTGCTTAGCATGTGCAGGGACCCAAGCTTGATCCCGGCACTGTGAAATTAACAAGATAACTCATGTGCTGTGTGTAGAATGCTGCCAGGGCCAGATATTGACTTTATACTCAGCCCTTAGCTGTGATGCATGGACTGGGAAGCTGGCAGATACAACAACCCCATGAGCCAGTCATACTGCCGAAGGCTTGATGCACTCTGGACTCTATCTTGTGTAGTCACCACAAACATCCTGGGAGATGTCCATCCTCTTCAGACAGAGGAAGGATACTCAAAGTAGGTCCTTAGCTCCTCTCAAGTTGTGCCCTCACCTTGAGGACAGGTTGATTGTCTTATCCTTTTTCTTGAGGTGCAGGTAAGTTTGGCTGGGCTGACAAGTCTCACTCTTTTGAATGTCTCACCAGGGATCCCTGCAGAGAACATCTGCTGCTTCCCCGGGGCTGCCCCCTCCCCTGGTAGATGACACCTTCTCAGGGCCCCTCTTTAGTGTCCTCTCTGTGTCCTTTTCTGGCTCTGCCTGCCAAGCTCACTATCCTGAGTCACCATCTGCTCTGTCCAGCATCACTCTGGTGGGAGCGGCTGACCTAGTTGAGGGAGTTAGTGAGGGCTCTGTGTGTGTGTGTGTGTGTGTGTGTGTGTATCCATCCCATGCATGTTCATGCTCACAGGCATGCGGGTGGAGATAGGAATGTACGCATATGCATTCCTGTGCATGTTTATGCAAATTGTATGTGCATGTATGTGTACTTGAGTGCCTACAGAAATATTCATGCACATATGTGTTTAGCCTCATGCTCATAAGAGTTTGGGTGCAGACAAGACTGTGTGCATGTGTGTCTACATGCACATGTGTGTATATCTGGGGTTGTACAGGACAGAGGACACACAGTGGGATATGAAGAGCTAGGGGAACTCAGTAAGGCTCAGCAGATGACTAACATAAGGCTGGTCCACTATGGGTCAGGCAGAGATGTTCAGAGATGTTCACTGTAGGAATGGACATGTTCCCAGAGAAGACTTAGGAGAGTGGGCAGGCTCTATGCCTCTCCTTAGCCTATCTGCAGAGGCTGTAATGGTCATGGGTAGAGACCTCAAGGCCCTCTGGCCAATATTCATAGAGTGTGGACTCTATCCTGGACATAGGCACCCTCTCTCCCTGTTCTTGGTACTGTCTATGAGAGCCATAGCAGGGACAGCTCAGGCCATGAGCTCATGTTTGGGAAGTTGCATATCCTCTTGCCCTCCTCTTCAGCAGCAGGAGGCTTACCTTCCATCGGTATACTAGTTTTATGTCAGCTTGATGCAGTCTAGAGTCATCTGAGGAGAGACCCTAAATTGAGAAAATGCCTCCGTAGGATCCAGCTGTAAGGCATCTTCTTAATGATTGATGGGGGAAGTCTCAGTCTATTGTGGGTGTCACCATGCCTGGGATGGCGGTCCTGGGTTGTATAAAAAAGCAGGCTGAGCAGGGCGTGGTGGCACATGCCTTTAATCCCAGCACTTGGGAGGCAGAGGCAGGTGGATTTCTGACCTCAAGGCCAGCCTGGTCTACAAAGTGAGTTCCAGGACAGCCAGAGCTATACAGAGAAACCCTGTCTCGAAAAACAAACAAACAAACAAACAAACAAACACAAAGAAGAAGAAGAAGAAGAAGAAGAAGAAGAAGAAGAAGAAGAAGAAGAAGAAGAAGAAGAAGAAGAAGAAGAAGAAGAAGAAGAAGAAGAAGAAGAAGAAGAAGAAGAAGAAGAGCAAGCCAGGAAGAGCAAGCCAGTAAGCAGAACCCCTCCATGGCCTCTGCATTCGAGTCTGCCTCCAGGTTTCAGCTCTGTTTGAGTTCCTATCCTGGCTTCCTTCACTGATGAACAGCAATATGGAGGTTTAAGCCAAATCAACTCTTACTCCCTCAACTTGCTTTTTAGTCATTGTGTTTCCTAGCAGCCAAACCCCAACTAAGGCAGGTGGGAAAGGGGCCCCCTGGAAGGACATTTATTTGATAGCAAGGGCCTCCCAAATGGGTGCTGTCCTTATGTGGGTAAAGCAGGGATTTGGCCTCTGCTCCTGTCATGAGACAATGACCAAGCCCATGAACTGACTTATGTGAAGCCCTTGGCATTGTGTGTGTCACACAGTGGCAGGCTTCTGGTCATCAGATGGCCAGCTGAGGCAGCCACTGCTGCTTATCCTGGCAGATTGCTCTGACTGCCTGGGCTAAGTGCAGCGATATCTATTTTGTCTTTTAGGCAAGTCAGCCACTGAGTAACTTCTTGTTGGAAGTGAGGTCAGCCTATTTCTTGGACAGAGTGGTCCCCAGATTACTGGTTAGGATTCTGGTGAGACTGGTTTCCTGGATGGGAAGGGTGTTGTGTGATGTTTGGCTATAGGACTTTAGAGTCTAACTGGGGTCCCCATCTGCCTGCCATCTAGTGTGGAAACAGAGCCTCTGGGTTCTGGGATAAGAGGTTTTGCCAGCAGCAGGAGCCCCACGTAGGTGGTGTTAGTCTGGGAGGTAAGAGATGCTCAGGGAAGCGGAACTTGGACTTGGAACGCCAAGGCTTACTCTTATCTGGAAGCAGGAGATGGAGCCTGGGGTCACTCATCCACGGGAGAGATCACATACAAGAACAAGGGCGTATGGCCCTTGGTTTCTTCACTCATGAATTGGGGTGAGCCCCAACATTCCCCTGAGGGTTTTCAAAGGGATGCCTGGGGTACAGATAGTTAGAGACAGCAACTTTTCTCTAAATGATAAACGAGTCCTCTGCCATTCACTGCAGGACTCTGGCCTATTACCTGGACACCCACCTTGCTCTGGATGCCTGATTACCCTCCCTTCCTTGCCTCATACTGGTAAGGGTCTGGGAGCCGCTCACAAGACCGTGGCCTGTGGTTGATGGGCTGAGTCTCAGCATTTCATTGGTCTGGTGTTACAACGCTCCATTAGGATGGCCCGGTAAAGTTTGTGTGTAGGTTCCTGGCGGCATAAGGAGCTGCATCATAAAACACGCAGGAAAATGAGGCACTCAGCTTCCTCTTCCATCCAGTAATGGCTGCACTGTTCCATATCAAGGGCCATCGGAGCGTGGGGCTGGAATAAGCAAGAGCCCACCTATCATGGCTCATGGATAAACAACCCAGCCTGTGGCAAATAAAATGGGAAAGTTGAAATACAGTTGCAGTTTAGTTCAAGATGGATATGAATACCTTCGGGGGGTGGACTCCAAGGGAGCGAAGGGAGGACGAAGAGCAGGGGAAGGGAACATTACCATTAACATTCAATTTCCTCAGAAGAACCTAAGGAATGTCTGGGGCACTGCTCTTTGATCTTGAGGAAGGAAAGCAGAAAGGAGGGGAGGCTTTTGCCAGAAGATGCTGATGCTGTTTCTTCTTCTCCCTCCTCTCTCCCTCTCCCTTTTCTTCCTCTTCCTCCCTATTTTCCCCTCCACCTTCCTTCTCCTTCTCCTTCTCCTTCTCCTTCTCCTTCTCCTTCTCCTTCTCCTTCTCCTTCTCCTTCTCCTTCTCCTTCTCCTTCTCCTTCTCCTTCTCCTTCTCCTTCTCCTTCTCCTTCTCCTTCTCCTCTTCCTCTTCCTCTTCCTCTTCCTCTTCCTCCTTCAATTGGATATTTTCTTTATTTACATTTTAAATGTTATCCCCCTTCCTGGGCTTTCCTCTGGAACCCCCTAGCCCACTTCTCAATCCCCCTGCCTCTCTACTACCCACCCATCCACTCCCACCTCTGGCATTCCCCTACACTGGGGCATTGAACCCCTCAGGCCCAAGAGCCTCCCACTTATATCCAGCAAGGCCATCCTCTGCACATATGAGGCGGGAGCCATGGGTCTCTCCATGCATAACCTTTGGTTGGTGATCCAGTCCCTGGGAGCTCCTGGGGTTCTGGCCAGTTGACACTGTTGCTCTTCCCATGGGACTGCAAACCCCCTCATTTCCTTCAGTCCCTTCTCCAACTCCTCCATTGGGGACCCGGCACTCAGTCCAATGGTTGGCTGTGAGCATCTGCCTCTGTATTTGTCAGGCTCTGGCAGAGTATCTCAGGAGACAACCATATCAGGGTCCTGTCACCAAGCATTTCCCAGCACCCGCAATAGCATCCAGGTTTATGCCATAACTTCTTAATGGAAACATCTTCTTCTAATTTGTGGGTTGAGGTCCCAACACAGTGTTTCTCTGGCTGTGACCTGACCATCCTAAGGCAACTTGAATCTCTCTTGCACCTGGCATTGTCTGGACACACGTCCCTGGTTCAAACCACTACTCCTTATTCATGACATTATGCACATTGGTCCCTGGCTACCCTATCAGATTCTCCTGGCCACCATCTCCCTCTTACTCCTGCTACAGGAGAGAGGGCTGTGTCGAATCTGTGTAGGATGTAGCACCAGGGTTAGCACCGATGTATTTATTCCACTCCTGTCTCCTCAGTTCAGGAGGTGACCCCCAAATACCTGGTATGGTAGCCACCACTCATAACCACTTGGATTATAAGGGTTGAGTTCCATATTGGGAATGAGAATAACTCTTTGGTTAACTGATATGCCAGAATGAACCAGGCTTGAGGCCACTGGTGGGTTTGTCATGGTGACTGAGCCAAGTCAAGGCCACTTCCAAGATTCATGACTCCTTAGGTTGATTACATGGTAAAAGTAAAATCTCTCGAAAAATTCTACTTGGCTCCCAAAACACATGCTGTGGATACTGGCCAGGAGACAGGAGGCTTGAGGTCAAGGCTCTGTCTTGTTAGGATTCTGTGAAGACCTCTGGCCAGTCCCAGCTGTTTTCTGAACTGTGTCAGTATTATCTGTTGATTGATGCTTTGATCTGCATCACAGGCTTCAGGGATCAGCAGACTTCAGAGTCATCATCAGGGTACTTGTGAGAACACAGTCCTTGGGTACCACACAGAGCTAGTCATTTAGTGAGTCTGTGGTTCCAGGAGGGTCCCAGGTGATCTGCTGGTGGTGGTCAGGATGCTGCTCTGAGAACCACTGCTTCCCAAATACTGGTCTCTTTGCACAGAGCCCTGGGAGAGTTTAAGAAGGCTGGGCTCCTTCCCTAAAGACTTGGATTCCATTCATAGGATAAATCCATGCTATTGATGCTTCCTGGTGACTCTGATGTAGAGCCATGTCTGGGAATCTCAGGCTGCACAGACTCAAACATTTTTCAAATTTTAAAAACAAGTCTGTGGAGTGGGTAATGCATATTTAATGTGTTCCATTTGATACATTTTGGCAAGGTGATTGTTTGTTTTTCTTGCTTTGTTTTTTGAGACAGGATCTTATTGTGTATATAGCCCTGGCTGGCCTTGTATTTGCTATGTAGTTCAGGCCAGGCTTGAACTTGTAGCAACCCTCCTGCCTGAGCTTCCCAGGTGCCAGTATTGTGGGCGTCTACCCCCGCACACAGATACGGTTGGCAGGTATGCATTGTGAACCATGACTGTAATTAAACCACCGAATATACCCATCCGTCTCCAAAGTTACCCCACGCCCTTGGTCATTCCTCTGCCTGCTTCCCTCCCCCACAGAGGTTTTACCATCTAGTGGATGGATGGGGAGTTGGGGACTCTCAGGCCCTGACGGAGGAGGTACACACAGAAAGTATTATTTCCCGTGGACAGGGCAGGAGAAAGCAGGCATGAGTTTGGAGAAGGGACCAGGGAAGACACTTAGTTGGCAAAGCTGAGTCTGTTAGCAGGAGCTGGTCTTACGAGTGTCAGTGAAGTCTACAGTTAGAGGAAGACCCAGTTACATGCACAGAAGCGAGGGAGGAAAAAGAAGAGGGATGTTTCAGAAGACCCAGTGGTGAGGAATCCCTGCTAGGAAAGGGGGGTGGCCTTGTCAGCTGAGGCAAAGACAGCCCCAAACAGACTAGAAAACAGGGTTTCCCTGGCACGGGCTAGGCTGTCATCTCTGTCTCCTCTCTTGTGACAGTTTAACAAAGTACCCAAGAACCCAGGCACTGTGCCTAGCCCCAGCCTCAATTGACATTGTGCTGGAAATAGTCCCAGGCTAGCTGGGGCACAACCAGCGATGTGACCCACAGCAGAGGTTTTACCAGGACATCCTTGTCACGAGTGGAGCCCAGGCTAGAGGTCAGAAGTAGGATGGATGTCTGGGAAGTGCCTCCTCAAGGAGGTCTGAGGATCCGATGTGACAAGGAGGAGACGGGGGCTCTGGTGTAGGTACCAAACCTACACCACCTCAGAGGAGTGGTGCTTAGCACAGGGCTCAGGTTTCACAGCATGAAACCAGGCAAAAGAGGACTTCTGTGGGGAAAAAATGGAGAAAAATTCCCCCAATGGAAATGAGACTCCAACCTCCTTCCCTGTCCTGCCTGTGTGCATTTGATCACTCACCATGGGCTTGCAGTGTGTGTGTGTGTGTGTACATGTGTGTTCACATGTGTGCATGCGTGCATGTGTGTGAACTATGTGCATGTGTGCATGTTTGTTACTGTATTGTTCAACTGTCTGTTCATTCCAGTGTGTCAACAGATTTCTTTTCCCATCATGAGCTAGGCACCCTCTTGGATATGTTAGTAGTGAGTTAGGCAGACAGGATCCTTGTCTGTGGAGTTTACATTTTGGTAGGAATTAGTCTCCTGAAGATTTTCTATAAAGCCCTGAAGAAGGTGCCTCTAGGGTGGAGGGGCTCTAGAGGAATGTTACATATCTTTGGGCCTGCTGTGGGATGGGATCAATAGATGGCTGTCCTTGAATTGCCTCAGTTTTCCACGCTGGCAAGGCATGTGCAAGCGGTGTGTTGTTTTTAAGTGGAAATATGTGATTAGTGTTATTCCAGTGTGACTCAGAACCTAGGGCACAAACCCAGGAGCTTGTTCTAGCAGTGGTTCTCAACCTGTGGGACTCTAGCCCCAGATGTCACATGTCGGATATCCTGCATGTCAGATATTTACATTACGATTCATAACAGTAACAAAACTATAGCAATGAAATAGCAATGTGAATAACTGTACATTGGGGGTCACCACAGCGTGAGGAGCTGTATTACAAGGACCGAAGTGGTAGGAAGGTCCAGAACCATTGTAGATTCTGGGTCCTGGCCACCCCACTCACCTGCAGTGAGTAGGAATTTTAAAAATAATATTTTTATTACATTTTCATTCATTTACTTATGTGTGTGTCTGTGTGTGTATAGGGAGAGACAGAGACAGACAGAGGGACAGAGACATACAAAGAGGATAATTTGCTGGAGTGGGTCTTCTCCTTCCACCATGTGAATCCTAAAGATGGAGCTTAGAATTCAGGCTTGGTGGCAGATATCTTTATCCATCGAGCCATCTTGACAGCCCACGGATAGATTTTGAGAGAGGTTACATGTTAACCCTTGTACAGATATCCCTCTTCGATGAAAACTTTTCATTGCAAGACATATCCCTAAAACACAGACTCCTGAACATGTAGATCTGAATCCTCACAAGTCTAGTCTGCTCAAGAGCCCGTCTTTGATCTGGAACCGTCGTCACCCTGTCCTCCCAGTGACATTGCTGTTACTCAGCCTTGCTCCTCTCCCCACGGAGGAGTAACCACCTTCCTGACTCTGAACTCCATAAATTACCTTCTCCCTTTTGTTGAACTTTGTATAATGAAGATGTACAGCATGCACTAGTCTGTTTGACAAAATCTCCCTCCGTGCTCTCTCCGAGCTTCATGTGTATTGCATGCTTGTAGCTCCATCTTCTTGCGGATAGGTAATATCTCTTTGTATGATTACACACAACTTATTTCTCCATTCTTCTGTTGATGGCTATTTGGATTGCTTCCAGTTGGGCCATTAGGAATGGGGCCTGTGAAGCTTCGTGTCTAATGTGGTGCATGGATGTGTGTGTTGTAGGTTAGGATGCTGAGGTCACAGGTCTGCCACTGTCAGCTCGAGGGATACTGCTGAGGAGAGGCTTCTATGGCGGCTTCTAGTGACCCGCCGCTCACTCACCTTTCCCATGAGCATTTACTAGGCTTACCTCCTCACCTTTAAAAACGGAGAAAAGATGTTAAGAGCATCACCTCTGGGATAGCTATGGGAAGGTGACAACTTCTGCCTGAACACTGCCTCTGCTTCAGAAAGCCCTCTAAGATACTGAGGACTTTCCTGTAGAAGAATGTCAGGAGGAATGCAATCCTTTCAACAACCAGGGCAGTGAATGTGCAAATTCAGGTAAGATCACAGTCCCCCTCCCGCCTCTCATCCCCCACCTCGTATCCTTGACAGCATGGAGTAGATAGCTTCGAGCCACAGGCACCATGCTTAGCTTGGTTGGATTCCTGGTCTGTGGAGACTGTTTGGTAATAAGCATGTGCTGTTTGAAGTGACTGTGTTTGTGGTAATCTGTTACATGGTAATAGATAGCTAATACACTGCCAGGCGCTTGTCTGGGAGAATTGTACTCATTTATATTTCTGCCAAACACATCAAAAGTCCCAGTTGTTCTGTGTACCTGCCAACACATGGTATTGCCCATCTTTGTAATTTTGGCTGTGGCGATGGGTGTGTGGCAACATTACATTATGGATTTAATTTGCGTTTCTCTGATGACGGATTAGTTGGGCACCATGTGTTAATCAGTCATTCATGCATCACTGTTGGTGAAGTTTTTATCCCTTCATGTCCTTTGCCCATCCATTCTAACATATAATTTATCTTTTCCTTGTTTGTTTATAGGAATTCTTTTATTTTATATCCTAGTTATGAGTTCTGTGTCAGACATCTGTTTTTCAAATATCCTCTTCCATTTTATGGCTTACAGCTTTATCACATTTTCTTTGTCTTAGCAGCATATTAAAATAGTTTCACATTTTAGAAAAGATAATAGAGTTAATATAATATGTTTTTTTGCCATAGCTTACACCTTTTGTTCATATGTGGCCTCTACACATGTGAACCCTCTACACACACAGACATACAGACACACACACACACAGACACAGACACACACACACAGAGCTTTTCTGAATCATTAAAGAGTAAATTACATGCATGATGGTCCTTACACCCAAACAGGTTAGTGCCCAAGTGTCTGTTCTTAGGATCTGGTCTCCATAAGCACACTAGAGTTATCAGAGTCAGTCAACTGAGCATCCAACACTACCCCAATCTAATCTACTATATGTGTGCTGATTTCCTCACTTGATCTAATAATGTGTCTATGACATTTTCCCCTCCAGTGTCTAGGATCAGGCATTGTATTCAGTTGACATGTCTCTTTAGTCTCTCATAATTGAGAGCATTCCCGTAGCTGGATTTTGTCACTTATGACATTGACATTTTGAAGCATACAGTTCCTCCCCTTCTTCCCTCTTAAATAGAATAGTCCTCATTATTCATCTAGTATTTTATTATGACTAGAGGAAGCCCTGTATTGCTGTCTGAAATTGCATGTAAACAGGCTTGTGTCCTTCTTGGGATCATACACCTGGAACTGGTCCATGACCCTTGTAAGTGATGCTGAGTTTGGTCACCTAGCTAGGGCGTTGTCCAGTCCTTTGAATAGGGATAATTTTTTCTCCTCAAAATAAACAGTCTTTAGGATTCTGCAGGCCAAGACCATGCAAACATTTTGCTTCTCACTGAAGTATCTCTCAACTTAGCTCCTGTTGGTCTTTTCTGTTTTATTCAATCATCATCATGATGTTTTCAGAAGGCTGGATATTCTCTATTCAGCACTCCCTCTACTCTTGCTTGTAGCCTGTCAGCAATGTGAATGAGCAGAAACCCTCCCTTTGAAAATCTGTTCTGTCATCTATCTGTCCATCCATCCATCCATCTATCCACCCACCCACCTGCCCATTCACCCACCCACCTACCCATTCATCCACCCACCCACCCACCCATCCGTCTGTCTGCCCGTCTGTCTGTCCATCTGTCTGTCCTATCTATCTATCTATCTATCTATCTATCTATCTATCTATCTATCCATCCATCCATTTAGCCATCTAGCATCTGTCTATCAATCTATCTGTCACCTCTCTCTTTATGATTTTTGAGACAGGATCTCTCTGTTGTATTCCTGACTGGCAGAGAACTTACGAATCTCTTGCCTCCACATCCCTGAGGTTGGGATCGAAAGTGTAAGCCACCATACTTAGCTCTGAACACGCCTGGATTTTAGTATAACCTAACTTGGTAGAATTTTCCTTTATATTTTTCCCTTTTTGGTATATTTTCCTTTATGACACATTTTGTGAGAAGTTTTAAGAAGTTTTGCCTACCACATCCTCTTGAAAAATACTCCTTTATGTTTTCTTCTAAAATCTTTAGTATTAGACCATTGGCAGGAGGGTCTATGATCCATTTGGGATTTTGTAGTCTGTGTTGTGAGACAGGGGTTGCTTTGGATTGAATGAGTCCCTCATTTGGAAACATGGTTTCTAAGACACAAGCATTAAGAGGTGGGACCTTAGCCAGGTGATGGTGGGACTCACCTTTAATCCCAGGACTCTGAAGGTCAGGAGCAGGTGATCTCTATGAGTTCGAGTCCAGCCTGGTCTACAGAGTTCCAGGATAGCCAGGGCTACACAGAGAACCCTGTCTCACAAAACAAAAAACAAAACCAAAAAGTAGATGAAATCTTGAGAAGATGATAAAATTATGGTATGCATGTGTGGGTGTTGGGGGGCTCTGAATTAATCATGGAGGGAATGGGTTCCTTGTGATAGAAGTGAACCTTTGGTTTAAAAAAGAGCAAGTTTTCCTGTCTTCCTTCCCACTGTGTGAATGCCTGCTTGCCTGTCTACCTTCACATTAGGACGGCATATTCTAAGGTTCCTGCTGGATACTATGTTCTTGGACTCCCAGCCTCTCAGCCATTAAGTCAAATGAACTTCTGTTGTTTACTTCACTTAGCCTAAGGCAGCCTAATATAACAGACTAAGACAGGGGTCAAGATGAACTTTTTCCCATATAGAAATTCAATCCACCCAATAAGCCTAGTCATATAGAAGAGTATGAATAGTTCCCTCATTAAAAGATCCAAATGCTCCTTATGGCTCACATCTATAATCTCAGCACTGGGGAGGCTGAGACAGGAGGATTTCTACTTGTTTGAGGGCAGCCTAGAGTACATAGTGAGCTCTAGGCCAGCCTGAGCTATAGAATGAGACCTTGTCTTAAACAGACAAAAGCAAAAACAGGGGGCTGTCCCAGCTGGTACAAGCAGAGGAACCTAGGTTCAAGTCCTAGAACACAAGCAAAAGCCAGCATGGCTCTATGTGTCTGTAACGCCCATTTATAAAGGGCAGAGATGGAGGACCCGTAGTGCATTCTCACTGAACTTCACCAGGTTCAGTGAGAGATCCTGTCACAAGGGGAAAAGGTAGAGAGCAGTAGATGAGAAGAAGCCATGCACTCTTCTGGATTCTGCATGTGTGCGCATGTACACACACACACACACACACACACACACACGCACACACACACTAAAATTAACTTAAAACAAATAAGCACACAGGAGGGGTTGGTAAAGTGCTTGCTGAGCAAGCATGAGGGACTGATTTGATCTCCCAGAACCCACGTAAAGATCTGGGCACCGTGACATGGGTCTGGGGTCCCATAGCTGGAGGAGCAGACACAGGAGCATCCTTCGTGTTCGCTGGACAGTCACTCTCACCTAACTTGTAAGCTCCAGGTTCAGTGAAAGATTTTTGTCTCAAAAATAATGTGGTGGGCCAGTGAGAGGCCTCAGCTGTTGCCTTCTCAGCACGCTGGCCCGGGCTTGGTCTCTAGGGTGGACGTGGTAGGAGAGACCGGGGAAGAGCTCCCTCTCACAGGTTCTTCTGACTTTCATGTGGACACTGTAACACACACACACACACACACACACACACACACACACACACACACAAATAAATAAATGTAAAACAATTTTTAAAAGAAGGTATAAAGCAACTGAAATATTAATCTTTGGCCTCTAGTTGCTTATGTTCAAATGATCATGTAAACATGAAAACAAAACCAACCAAACAACCAAGCCAAAAAAATAAAATAAAATAAACAAAACCCAGAAGAGCTTCAGAGGTGCTCCAGCTGATGTTGAAATTCTCTCTGGGTCCTTGTGTATGCTCTTGAAGGGACTAGCCCCAAAATAGTGTGTCGCTAGCCAACTATGGTTTCTCTCATTTTCTTAAACAGTCGTGTATATCCTGGAACGACGACATACTTGTCCGTAGTGTGTGACTCACTCTGCTCTCTTCCTCTCACAGTATCTCTCAGATGTTGCACAGCCCTCCATGATTTTAAACTGTTAAAGGATTACAGATCACTTACGTCACCTACGTCATGTGAGGTAAGCAGTTAGAACACAAGCTTACGACAGCTCATTTAGTTTTCCCGTTAGTTTTGATTGTTGTGTTGCTACCAGGCTGGTTTCAGGGCTCCACA
This sequence comes from Mus caroli, assembly GCF_978045245.1. NCBI lineage: Eukaryota > Metazoa > Chordata > Mammalia > Rodentia > Muridae > Mus > Mus caroli. The sequence goes on along the minus strand of NW_028227266.1, from coordinate 41,529,363 downwards.
CTTGCCATCTTTCGATAGAGGCATTCCAACACAGAGCCTCTGTGAGGACCACTGTAGGCACAGATGACTGTGAAACCACTTAGGGTCTGGAAGGCTCTAGATTCTTCTTGGACTGAGGTCAAAGGCTCAAATGCTGATTAATGATTAATAACTAGTTAATGGTCAAAAGGAGGGTCAAGCCAGGTCCCCAGTTGCCAAACCTATACCTCTATCCTGCCCAGGCCACAACTAGCCACTCAGGCCATCAACTTCCTGATACTGCCCAGCCCCCTGCCTTGCCTCCCCCACAGCTAACCTGTGCATTGCTCACCACCGCCTCCCTCACTGCTAAGGCAAAGATACCTGCTTCCTTCTCAGAAATCCCTCATTCTGCCTTGGAGGAGTCAATTCCCCAGTCTGCCGGAAGCCTTCATTTGTTTAAAACACTTCTAGTTTCCAAGATGCCCCTGCGGGACAGGCGAGAGCAGATTTAGAAGCAAGAGAAGCTGGAGCCCTTAAATCACATGTTGGGCCAAATAATCAAAGAATCTTTCCCAAATTTGTCAACGGTGGTACCGGGTCTGGCTGCCCAGTAATGACTCGCTCTTGATGACAGATCTCGAGCAAATGCGTTTTGGAAGCAATCAGTATATGCTGAATAGGATCCCATTTTACAAGCGTTTTATCTACTCTTAAGGACATGGGAGATGAGGAAAACAGATAAGCCTCTCTATTAATATTGATTAGACCATTATATATCTGAAAAAGAGATTTCAGTCAGAGATGATTGCATCTCACCGCAGCAGCCTTCCTTCCTGAGTTGAATCATTTAATCTGCACTCAGCACTGGGGTGTGTGGGGAGCGGGGAGGGGGCAGGTGGGGAGCAGGTACAGGAGGGCTTTGAGCCTTCATGCTGGGCAGTAGGCAGGAGAGGGGGACTGGCTGAGAAGGGCTGAGGCACTTTCTTGCCTTCTCTGCAGCTTCACACAGCACACAGAGAGGGGACGGTCAGACAGTGACAGTATCAGAAAGGATGGAGTTAAACTTTGGAAATAATGTTCAACTGTAGGAGTTCAGACGCTGAGGACCAAGAACCTTCTGTGATGGGACAGCTAAAGGCCAAGAGGTGATGGTCATACGCAGGCCTTGTTATTGCTGATGCTCAGAGAAAATAATAAGCATTAAAAAATGTCTGCCTTGCTGGGCAGTGGTGGCGTATGCCTTTAATCCCAGAACTCAGGAGGCAGAGGCAGGCAGATTTCTGAGTTTGAGGCCAGCCTGGTCTAGAGAGTGAGTTTCAGGACAGCCAGGGCTACACAGAGAAACCCTGTCTTGATAAAAAACAAAACAAAACAAAACAAAACAAACCATGTCTGTCCTTGATGCGTAGTGCTGTACTACCTTAATCCCAGCACCAGATAGGCAGAGTCAGGTGGATTTCCATAAGTCTGAGGCTAGCCTAGACTAGATAGTGTGTTCCAGGCCAGCAAGGGCTACTTCATGAGATCCTGTCTCAAAAAACAAAACAAAACAAAACAGAACAAACAAAAGAAGTTTTCCCTTGGGCTGAGGTAGGTGTCTAGTTTAGCGTGCAAAAGATCTTGGCTTTGTTCCTTGGCAAAGCAAGAACAAATAAAAATCCATCAATCAGTCATCAATCAATCAATAATTTCCCTTGTCAGTAATCAAAATAATGTAAATTTAAGTTTAAACAATTTTTTTTAAAATGCCATCAGATTGTCAAGCAATCTTTTTTTTAAAAAAAAAAATCATCAACAATCAGGGCCGTTGTGGCTGACAGGATCGCATCCATTGTCTTGTGCTACCCTGGAAATAGAAGTGAGGACTGTATGGAGCAGAGAAAGCTCTGAAGGAGGAGCATCCTGGGAGAACTGTGCTGTTGATGTGGGCACGGCCATATGAAGAACCTCAGAGCCTCCGGTCTGTGAAGGAACTGCAAAGCCTTCCCCTTAGCACAGTGAGTTCAGAGGTAAGATAGAACCCTCCTCAGGGGACTGCCTGCCAGTGCTGACGGTGCGTGTAGAACATGCACGGCACAGCGTTCTCCCCACTGAATGTTTATAGGCTGAAGGCTGTGCCCCCATATTGATGGAGACTAGCTAAACCTGTCTCCTAGATCCAGTCCTACACCACAAACCCTTCCTCCTAGTTTATCTGTATGTAATAACTCCGCCTCCTCCTTCAGCTGTGCGCAATAACCCCGCCTCCCTGTTCAATTCTATATATTAAACACTCGGAGCTTCTGAGCTTTCTAGACCACCTGATTCCAGCTTGTTTTCTCCCTCCCCCTCCCCTCTTCCTCTGTATGTGTACATGTGTGTGTGTGTACATGTGTGTGTGTGTACATGTGTCTGTGTACATGTGTGTGTGTACATGTGGGGGTGGCGGGTGGGGGTGGAGGATTCTGTTCAAGTCCCTGAAGCATGTGTGGATGCAGAAGAGGACAACCCTTTCTTTTCGAAATATTTACTTTAAAAAATTAAATTCATTTTAAAATTAGGACAGAGTTGTGTGAGGGAACATAGGATGCTTCTGAATTTATGTTTTTTTTTTTTTTCAGAAGACACAGTGATAGTACAGAGTGAGGCACCACTGAAGACTATAGAGCAAGTTAGCCCTGGCCCTTGAAGAACACACCATCTAGAAGAAGAAACTAAAAGGAAGAAGTGAAGAAGCTGCTAAATCTTCATGAAATGTGAAGAGCTTGAAAACAGAGAAAAAGGGAGCTGGGTGGGAAACCGTGGTGAGAGAAAGCTTTCCCTAGGTGCTGGTCTTGAGTAAAGTCATGAAAAAGAACACAAGAGCAAACCCAGAGGGATGGGGTGGGGAGAGCGTGTGCAAAGGCCCTGGGGCAAGAGATCTGTAGACGAACAGAGCAGAGGCCAGGGAAGACACAGAAGACGAGGAGACTGTATAGGCAGCAGCTGGAGGAGTGGGAGGGTGGGTTGGCTTTCCAGTAGATGTTCCACAGGTCCTGATTGGTCATGGGCCAGGGGAGCCCTGCAGGGTTACTACCGCCCCCCACCCCCTGTCCCTGACTTCATGATTGCATGGTTGACACTTTATTTATATACACTGTTGGCCACTACTGTTTCAGAGGTCACTGAGGCTGCTATGACAATGGTTTAGGGGACATAACAGAGGAATCAGGAAGGACAATTAGGGACAAGGAGTTTGAGAAATGGCAGCGGTTGAGACTAGGGCTTTCGAAAGGAGCTGTGGACCTGAGACCTTACACAGGTGCAAACCTCTTGGACCAACAACACTGCTCTGGGAGGAGATGGAACACACACAGAGGCCCGTACACACATATGCTCTGTAGGGCCCAGTTACAGAGACAAAAAGCTGCAAACAGCAGAGATGCTGACAGTGAGAAAGTCAGGTGAGCCACAGTGCATGGCCACATGGCTCAGAAAAGGACCACTTTGCAGAAATGTAGGGGAAGGTTTATATGTATACCGAGAGATAAAATCGGGATAGAAGCTGAATGTATGTTATGAGGTTGGTGTGTGTGCACATGTATGTATGTACATGTGTGTGGAAGCCAGGGGTCAACCTCTAGCTCCTTAGCAACAATCTACTCAGGAGTTTGCTTTTGTTTTCTTTTGTCTCACATAACTCAGGCTGACCTAGAACTCACTACCTTACCAAGAATAACTTGAAACTTGTGAGCCTTATGTTCTTGCCCTACTACTGTTGGGATTGCAGGTATACAACACCACGTCACCCTTGTTCATGACCGGGAATCAGTGCCAGGCCTAAGCAAACCCTCTACTGAGTTTTTATCCCTAGCCCCGCCTATTGTTTTGAGACAGAGTCTCTAATTGGAACCTGAGGCTCACCCATTAGCCTTGGCTAGCTGGACAGCCAGATCCAGGGATCTGACAGCCTCTGCTTCTGCAGTGCTGGGATTATAGTCACAAGTCACTGTGTGTGTGTGTGTCTGTGTGTCTGTGTGTCTGTGTGCTGTTGTGTGTATGTGTGAGCATGTGCCTGCATTAGGGTTGTCAAGCCTTCATGCTTGCGTGGCTAGCACTTTCCTGACAGACTTAACTTCTTAGCCTCACCATGCCATTTGAAGAAAAAGCTAATGTTTTTCTTTCTGTCTAAAATAAACACCAAAATGTCACTGGTAACTCTTGGGGTGACCTATGTGCCATTTAATTTTTCTCTGCATTTCAGCCTTTTCCAACTGTCTCATAATAGGCACACCATTTTACAACGGAGAAAACAAAAAAAAAAACATCGCTTAAAAAAAAACA